>NC_044042.1:19593981-19894580 GCF_901765095.1 Microcaecilia unicolor
CCGCGGACGTCAACCCAGTCGTGAGAACAAGCAGCCTGCTTGTCCTCGGAGAACTATTATATACCAAACAAATTTAAAAGTGCAGAAGGACTACAAAAGGACAATGGGAAAGATGATATCGATGTGGCCAATATTACAGCAATATTGGAACAATCACTAGATAATGTAACTGAAAGAGCCACAATGATAGTCTCCTTTGTCTTCGAGCAAGATCTGAACTCAAAGCAAGATCTGAACTCAATTATGAGACTATTTCAAATCAGCTAATTATAACTTCAGAGGTGAAAAAATTTGGCTGTAACCTCATGTCACTAAAACAACTCAACAAAGGAGGAAAGCTTTTCTTTCTATGAAGACAAGAATAGAAATAGGAGGGACTTTTCTGCTTTCCTATCCTTGAACAGCTAAAATCTTTTCTCGACTCAAAACAGCTATAAAAAGATAGAAATTAGAAAGTTGTGAAACATGGTGCCATAATTTTCTTAAATTGTGTTAAATATGTTGCATAACCTTCACTAATTCCTACCCCCCCCCCCCCCCCCCCCCCCCCCAGTATTGAGGTCTAAGAAAGCCATATAGAGTTTGATTTCTGTATTTTCTTTTCGAATTGAAAAATTTGGCTGTATTACACTTGACAGATGTATCCTGTTTAAGTATTGAAAAATGCAATAAATAAATAAATAAAATATTTCTAAATGATCTGGAAATGGGAAGAGTGAGGTGATTACATTTGCAGTTGACACAAAACTGTTGAAAGTCATTAACAACACAACTGGACTGTGAAAAATTGCAGGAAGACTGGGCATCCAAATGGCAGATGAAATTTAATGTGGACAAATGCAAAGTGATGCTCATTGGGAAAAATATTCCAAATCATAGTTACCTAATGTTAGGTACTGTTCCACCTTAGGAGTCAGCACCCAAGAAAAAGATCTAGGTGTAATTGTGGACAATATGTTCAAATCTTCTGCCCATTGTGTGGCAGTGGCAAAAAACAAACAAACAAACAGAATGCTACGAATTATTAGGAAAGTGATGGAAAATAAGAAAGAATATCATAATGCTTTTGTATCGGTTCATGGTGCGACCTCACCTTGAGTATTGTGGTCACTTTGTCTCAAAAAATATATAGCAGAAGTACTAAAAGTTCAATGAAGGGCAACTAAAATGATTAAAAGACTGGAACTCCTCTCATTTGAAGAAAGTTTTATTAGAGATTTACTATTTTGCCTTTCAGGGCAAGTGTCTAGGCGGCATACAAGCTAAACGTTATACAGAATAGTTTAATATATATGTATTGACAAAACAGGACACAAGAGGAAAAAACGGCATAACTACAATATCCAAATAAGAAAGAGGGGAGGGGGAAAAAAAGGAAGGGCATTAAACCCTTCAGTCAGTCAGGCTCACTCTCCACAATAGCTTAATGGAGGGAGGTGTGGGCTCGTCAGCTTGGAAAACAGACGGCTGAGTTGGGATATGATAGAGGTCTACAAAATCCTAAGTGGTACAAAAACATGAATCAATTTTGTACTCTTTCAAAAAGTAGAAAAACTAGGGGGCACTCAATGAATTTAGATGGTAATACTTTCAAAACAAATAGGAGGGAAATATCTTTTCACTCAAGGAATAGTTCTCTGGAACTCATCACCAGAGGATGTGGTAACAGCGGTTAGCACATCTGGGTTTAAAAAAGGTTGGGACAAATTCCTGAAGGAAAAGTCCATAGTCTGCTATTGAGATAAACACAGGGGAAGCCACTGCTTATCCCTGGGATTGGTAGCATAGAATCTTGCTACTATTTGGGATTCTGCCAGGTACTTGTGACTTGGATTGGCCATGGTTGGAAGCAAGATATTGGGCTCGATGCTATCAGTCTAACCCAGTATGGATATTCTTATGTAAGTTTACCAGAAAAGGAGAGGACAGGGGACTCCATAACACAAGGCTAGTTTTGCAGTGGCTTGTAGTACAGGGAAAGGGAAGGGAAATGGGACTTGATATACCCGCCTTTCTGAGGTTTTTGCAACTACATTCAAAGCGGTTTACATATATTCAGGTACTTATTTTGTACCAGGGGCAATGGAGGGTTAAGTGACTCGCCCAGAGTCACAAGGAGCTGCAGTGGGAATCGAACTCAGTTCCCCAGGATCAAAGTCCACTGCACTAGCCACTAGGCTACTCCTCCACACATAATTTCTAGGCCTTAAAAATAAAGTCAACAAGCTTGGACAAGGTACAGTTATTAGATGTTTTGTTTTGCTTTTCTTCTGAAGAATATGTCTCCCTGCACTTTACATCAAATATCTTCCAGGCTTTGGTCCTGTTCTAGCTATGTCTTATGTCTGTAATGCCATCACAGGTCTGGGACAGAAGAAATGATGGATTCAAAAAGAAGTTAATCAAATCAACCAAACATTAATACTGAAGCTTTTAGACGGTTTGTGGAAGTGGCTAGGGAGTCATGGTGCATGCCACGGAGTAGCCTAGTGGTTAGTGCAGTGGACTTTGATCCTGGGGAACTGAGTTTGATTGCCACTGCAGCTCCTTGTGACTCTGGGCAAGTCACTTAACCCTCCATTGCCTCTGGTACAAAATAAGTACCTGAATATATGTAAACCGCTTTGAATGTAGTTGCAAAACCTCAGAAAGGCGGTATATCATTTCCCTTTCCCCCTTTTTCTGCTGGCCTCATCCTCCAAAGCACATTCAGTAAGACAAGAAAACCACCAGCATGAGTATCTCCATGCCCTAGGCACCACTCTCCCTAGTATAAGGATAATCAAGAGCAATGACAAGGCAACTAGAATTCTTAGTACACAACGTAATTCCAAATCAAAAAGCCTACAGTTGGAGGGCCCAGATAGACACAAGAAAGCTCAGCCAATGGCTGTTGGGAGAGTTAATCACATCTCTAGTTTGGTGTCAATCCCTGCATCAAAAAGAATCAAGAAGGGAGCAGTAACGACACCCAAAAGGAGGACAGTTGGATAGTCTTTGCTCAGCTCCCCAAAAAAACAAAACAGAAGGCTTTGATCACAGAAGAGTTGGCTTAGAAGAAATATCAAACTGACCAAGGCTGAAAAGAATCCAAGAGGATCCTAAAGACGACTCATGGGCCCTTCTTCAGGACAGAGAAACCTGATGACCACACACCTCCCCAACCCAACAAACACACACACACGCTCTCATATGATGATTAGCATTTTTTTCTCTATTGCTTGAAGTATTCAGCCCATTTTGTCCAACAGGCTGTTCCTGATCCTTGAGGTTAATATCCACCTCTTTCCTCAGCTTCCTTCCAGGGACTGCGTAAGTAGACTAGTAGAACAATGGATTGAGAACCAGGGAAGCCAAGGCTCAAACTCCACATCTTACCTGGAGACTCTTTTGTGATTTATGGCAAGTTATTTTACCCTTCATTGCTTCACATACAACCTAGATTGTAACCCTCTGGAAATAGCTACAGTATCTGAAGTGCAACTCATGGTGAGCTGAGATGTAAAAAGACAAGTCCTTAAATCTAAAACTCCAAATCATCAGGCTGGAGCTGCTCTATCCAAAACATTGTGTGGACACTCCCCAGGGTTCTTTGTGGATCCCTCCCCTCAATGCCAATTTCCCTTCCCTCTCTTTACTAGTTTCTATCCCTACCAGTCTCTCCCTCTCTCTATCCAGTCCTTACTAGTCTCTCTTCTCCATTCCCAAGCCAATCCCTGCCAGTCTCTCTTACCCTCCAGCTAGATCCCATCATTAATCTCTCTCCTTCACCTCATCTATTGATGCTGCACTGGTGTTCCCAGGCCCTACAGACCAATACTGTTCCAAGTGCTCCTGCTTTCATCCTCTACAGCTACCAACTACTACCCCTGCCCCCACAAACATCTGCTTCTGATCCCATCCTTAGCCATTACTGCTTCTGTTCTTGGGCAGACACTTTCAATCTCACAATCACAGTGGATTCTTCCATCCCCATAGCTACCACCATCTCTGCACCCACTGTGAAACTTATCTCTACAGCATCCTTGGAGAAATTTGGTCTTACCTGCTAATTTTCTTTCCTTTAGTTCCTCCAGACCAGTTCAGATGAGTGGGTTATGCACTTCTACCATCAGATGCCAACTGAGAAACACTAGCCTCAAAGTGAACCTATAAGTGCCCTGTGTAGCCCACTGTCACTCAATATTTTGATAATAAAGGTAGATGAGTAGGTCTCCAAAGTCTTCCTTTGTATTATTCGTGATCGTTTCTAGGAAACTCTTATCTTTTTTTTTTTTTAAACCAGGAAACAAACTAGAACCAAAAACACTGAGAAAACCGAGAACCACTGAAACCTTGATCCCTCTTTTCTTCTTTTATTTATCTATTTAACACTGCAGCCACTCCACCCATGTCTCCAACCAAATCTTCTGGAACTAAACTCCCCTTTCATAGCTTAAGCCCTGGTTGGGCTCTGATCTGGAGGAACCAAAGGAAAGAAAATTAGCAGGTAAGACCTAATTTCTCCTTCCTTAGCATTGCTTCAGAAGTTCAGAAAAACAAGAAGTACCACAGCAGTGAGCTGCACGAGGTAGAGACTGCTAAGCCTGCAGACAATACTCTCCAAATTTAGTATCCTGACTCGCCTGCACATCTAGGAAATAATGTCAGGCAAATAAATCTAATGAAGTCCAGTGGCCACCCTACAAATATCCAGGGGTAGTATCAGGCCACCCTCAGAGCCTTGTTGACCCCTTTGAGATCTAAAAATAGATCAAAATGAGCCTTTCTTCTAGGGCATAATGAAGTAGATGGAATACCTACCTGTACCTTTTTCTTCTTGGGGAATTGTACAGTGCTGCGTAACCCTAGTAGCGCTTTAGAAATGTTTGTTAGTAGTAGTAGGATGGGCATTATCATCTGCAGCTGCACTAGCTTCTACAGTGTCCAGCAAGAGCAGCAAGGGAACATCAGAAAAATGACCTGCAGAGGCAAGGTGAAATCCAGGATGTATCCCTCTCTGATGACTTTCATGACCCACTGGTTCTCAGTTATCTGGACCCACCTCTAATAAACTCCTGAAGATGTGTTCCTATTGCCACCAGAGGGAGGGCCCCTATACCTTCATCATAGACCTTGGGCCTGTTTCAAGGAGGGCCTGCCCCTGCATCTAGTTCTGACAAGACTGCTCCCCTTAGGAAATACCTCAGCCTGTGCTCACCACTTTCCCATCTGAGTGATACCACTGAGCCTCTCGTAAACTGCCATGTGTCGTAGAACTTCACCCCACACTCCTGGGAACTTTGAACTCCTGAAAACTTTTCACCACCTTATCCAGCTCTTCCCCAAAGAGGAATCTGCCTCGAAAAGAAGCTTGCTCAGCTTGGATTTAGATGCCAAATCTGTGGATCAATTCTGCAACCAGAGAAATGGACACACCGCTAGCAGGAGTGTCATCTCCTTTGTTGAGGCTCTGACCAGGTCATACCAACAGTACACCAGAAAGCTGGCCCCATTTCAATCCTGCTGACCTTTGCCACCTCAGGCAAAGAAACTGATGGACTATCCAGCATTTGCTCCACCTAGCAGAGATGTGCTCTCACCACACATCCTGAGGATCCTTCAAGGCCTTCCCCCTTCCACTAGAATGGTGGTGGTCTTAGTCATGGCCATGACCAATGATCCACCTGCAGAAAGTTAAGTCTCTCCTTGATTTCGGTTGGGATCTGATAAAGAAGCAACATGGATCTACCAACTCTGAAGCCAGTATTCCATTCTGCAAAATCATGTCCTCCACTATCCTATGTATGAGAAATGTCCGGGGTAAAGGGGATCCACCAAATTCCTTCTATGAGAGGGTCCATATTCCTTGTGTCCTCACTTTGTCCCTCTTGTGCAAAATTAAGACAGAGATAATCTGAGCTCATTCAGCTCATCTCTATTAAAAAAAAAAAAAATCTAGACCAGAAAGGGGTCCTCCTCCAGAGGCAGGTCTTCTCCCCAAGAATGATCTTTTCAATCTGGGATAGCAGCTCTTCCTCAGGGCCCTTCAAATCATACACAGCTCAGAGTCTTCATACTCCCAGGATGTCTTCCAATCCTGTTGCTGCAGTTTCAGTCCTCAGGGCCCTTCCACAGGGCTTCAGGCTCTGGGAGCTGCTTGGCTCAATTGTATCGGGCAAAAAGCCTGATACATGGATAAAATAAACTCTGGAGAGAAACCCACTCCCCAGGAAAAGCATCCAGCAGACCACAAGATTTCTCTGCTGCTCGTGGCTCCATAGGTTACAAGAATGGTGTCACCCCCATGTCAACAGCTGAATCTAAGATCCCAGTTCTCGCTGAAATTGGTATTGCCACCATATCAGGAGACGGCTCCATATCATCACTTCTCACCAATGCTACCCTGCTGTCCAACGCAAAACTTGCAAGTGCCTCTGGAGGTCTCTATACTGTGTTGGCTGCAGGTTCAGCACTGTCCAACTGAGATCCTAACACACTGCTACTAGGGCACCACACACCTCTCCTTTCCCTTGCCTAAAGCACCCACAGCAGCAGAAATGGGGTAAGACACCCTGGAGTAAATTTAAAACGAATCAGAGAAAATGTTTTTTTCACTCAACGTGTAATTAAACTCTGGAATTCGTTGCCAGAGAATGTGGTAAAGGCAGTTAGCTTAGCGGAGTTTAAAAAAGGTTTGGACATCTTCCAAAAGGAAAAGTCCATAGACCACTTGGGGAAAATCAACAATTTCTGGGATAAGCAATATAAAATGTTTTGTAATTTTTTGGGATCTTGCCAGGTATTTGTGACCTGGATTGGCCACTGTTGGAAACAGGATGCTGGGCCTGATGGACCTTTGGTCTTTCCCAGTATGACAATACTTATGTAAGGAGCCCCGAAGCTTCCCTCATGCACCGAGCAGGTCTGTTTCCACTGTTAGGTGCTTTATTTTTCTTGCTTATGAATGCTCTCTAGATTTCCACTCCAGAAGTAGGAAGGGAAAGCCGAGGCACAACATCATACCCCTGTTCCTTCGGGATGTCACACCTGGTGTCCGGGTCCCTCCTCTCACTCCCCTCCGTGAAGATATGATGGGGCCCTGGTATCCTATCCTCTGTTCTCCTATTCTTTTTCTTTCTTTTTTCACAATGCTCCAGAAGATTGTAAGCCAAAAACATAGGTATATGGGGCACACTGGGAATCACCCCCAATTCCTTATACCTGCAGCATACCACACTAGAGCTGAGCTGTACAGGCACTTACCATCTGCTGGAGACCGAGAAATACTGAATGACAGTGGACTGCACAAGGCATGTATAGGTTTATCTTTGAAGCTAGTGTTTCTTAGTCTTCACCTGCTGGTAGGAATACATAACCCGCTCATCTGAATTGGTCTGGAGGAATGCTAAGAAATGTATTCTGCTCATATGGATTATAACAACATAAAAATATTTTTTTCTCTTCTCTACGTCCTGCAGACCCCCCTGTAATGGTTTCATGGACTTCCAGGGGTTAATAGGCCACATGTTGGGAACCACAGCTCTACAGCTTCATTTTAGATCCCTCCAAGTAGAGGGTCTCAGGTCTTCCAGCATGGTTTCCCTGGAACAGATCCAGGATGCTACCCAGTTGCAGTCGATAGGAACGGGGGTGATCCTATGTTGCTTTTACTGTTTATGGTTGCTGTCTTCACATCCGCCAAAAAAGTAAAGGCTGGACATGAATATCTCCCATTTACTGCCAAGCCTGAGAAGGGGACCCTTGTCATTCTCCAGGCCTCTACTGCAGCTATAATGCAGAGTCCAAGGATCCATGGAAAATGCTAGATCCCCTAATACTCCTTGTCTTACTGTTTAGCAAACTTAGGAACAAAATTGGTGGAAAGGAAGCACAGCCGGACAGACTGGCTTTCAGAAATGTGCTCAGATCATTCTGATGAGCTACAGATCAGGAAAGGGAGTTATTTGTTACTACAATGGACTATGCCATGGGGGTGGGGGATAATTTTCACCTCTCTCCTTCCTCCCTACTTGCCTGTATGTCAAAATCCTAAGCTTCTCCAGCAGGGTCCCATCCAGAAATTTAAGGGCAACCAAGACAGAAATAACTCCCAAATAGCAATGATAGCACCTGCATTTTAAATTTAGTGTTAGGTTTATTTTATTACAGAATTTTATGATTTTTTGCAGCAAAATTATAACTGCAAATAGCTGCAACTGGGTTAGAGTACCATAAACCTTCATTCACAACTAACCAAAGGATTCACTCCTTTTGAATAACCATCTCCCAGCTATTGTAGTTGACAGTCCTTGACCACAGTGGCTTCTTCCAAGATCCAGTATCCGTGCATGCTGGCCACTAGGAATCAGTGGGTGTTGTACGAGACTGTCTCTGCAGCATCTCCAGGAATCTCTCTCTCTCTCAACAGGGACATTAATTAAAATAATCCATGGCTACATTAGGTATGAAAATAATGCTTCCCAGACAGCAGGAGCAAACCACTCCATACAAACTTGAGTTTCATAGCTTGAAGATCTGACCCATGTGACTACACTGCCATCAAGAGGAAGCTACAAGAAAATATGACAAACTCCTCTATCCCCTAAATCAGAACCTTATGGAGGTAATTTTATAACTGTCCACAACTGGGGTAGCACATATATACTTTTCATTCCACAGACTGCAAACTTTTCGAAGTAAAAGTAGGTATATACTTTCATTTTGAAAATTAACCCAGGAAAAGTATTAATACACAATTAAATCTGCTAATTTGTGTGGATACTTTTTCTATATGGCCAGTGGTGCTGAATATTCAGAAAAGGTTATTAAATGCCATGGCTGGCATTTAACTTATACTGGTCACCGCACCAAATTAATTATCAGGCTCACAGTACTTATTATATGATATACATATAGGTGTTTCAGGGGGCAAAATAAGCAGCACAGGGATGAGACTGGCCCTCATGGGTGTATTTTATAAAATATGAAGATATGCACCTGTTCTTACTGGTACATAAACAATTACTCCTGCCTTGGAGCAGTCATAAACTTACACTCTTAGGGCACTGTTTACTAAACCGCGCACAAGTTTTAGCACGCGCTAATGCTAGAGACCCCCATAGGAATATAATGGGTGTCTCTATCATTAGCATGCGCTAAAAAGTATGCATGCCTACAGCGTGGCTTAGTAAACAAGGCCCTTAGTTTATAAAAGTGCTTTTTTTAAATACTTTCCTCTAACAGAGGGGTTCTCTATCCCATCCTCGAGAAACAGCTAGTAGGTCAGGTTATCTACAATGAAATGAATAATATAGGTATGCTGAAAACCTAACTGGCTAGGTGTGTCCTGAGGACAGGGTGGAGGATCCCTGCTCTAACATGACAATGCATGTATATACTTTTTATCTGAATTAACAACCTGATCACCAACACAAAGTATATGGGTATTATGTGTCTGAAGATCAGATTGGTTTGTGCAGGCTAAAATGTACATCCTTACAGATACACCTTTTTGAAAATGTACACCAAATGTATCAAACACCTATTAGAAAAATGAAGGTCCCTAAAAATATCACATAAGGAATGATTGCTATGAAGTCCCAGAGTGGCTTCATCTTTCTAATTCACAGCAGGAAATACTAGGAAAGCAGATGCAGATAAAAAGCAGAGACTGTGGCTACATCTTGCCATTAGAACATTTATTTCTCGGAGAGAAAATAGAGTTTTCTGACAGTGAGATTATAATAATAGGTAAAATTAGCATTTTTTTTCCTTCTTTACAAGCATACTTTTCTCTTTATTACCTCTTATACCATCTGATATAAACAGTTCTAAGAAAGCAAATAAAGTCACTTTCTGCAATAAATAGAGCTCTCTGTGCTTTACAACAGGCGGACAGTAACAGGTCAGTGGCCCTGGAGCAAACAGCAGGATAATCCAATCAGATTTCTAAAATCTCATTTAAAAAAAAAAAAAAAAAAAAGCTTCTTAAAACAGCTATACACAGGGTCACCAAGTCCAAAGCTGAGCTACAACTTGGGAAAAATGTATGCCCCCTTTTTCAATAAAATGACATGGTGTACGTACAAATTACTCAGCTACATAACTGAGGACTTCAAGAAGGATAGAACACCAGGCCAGAATAATTTAGAACAATATCTTACAACTATGTACAGACAGTCCTAACCTGCCTCCTCTCCTGGGGCAGCATTATATTAGATTTTAATTTTCTTCTTTACCCTCACCCCTTTCACACACACATACTTCTGTTATTAGTTAGCTTGTGGCTCCATGGTGAACCTAAGTGGTGTTTTTAAAAACAAAAGATTCGGTAAAAAAAAAAAAATGGCAGCAACTTCCAATCTCTGTTTTTTTTTTTTTTTACATGGAAGTTACAAAGACAAAGCACAACAAAAATCTCCCTTAAAAAATGTAAATCTGAGAAATTCTATTGCATTCACAATCCTCGTTCGTTTCAACTTTGGTTCTCAAAAAAATCAAAGGAAAAATGTCCTCTTAAAAATATTTTCCTTCTATGGTAACTCTAGTCATCACGCTTCTTGTTTTTTCACATTTAAATTTTTTTGTTTTTATTTTTTTTGCATTTAAAGAAAATAAAAAAGACATACTGGTTGTATCTGTCCAACAAAGAATAGGGTGGTGATTTAGAAGCTCCTACTGAACAAGGGGAAGAAAGGTCCGCTTGCTGGAAGGAATCTGTTCCTCATTCCAGGGAGCACACCATACCCTCACCAGGAAAAGAAAACGTGAAGGATATACAGAAGGACAAAGGGACAATGAAAGCAAAAGGATTGCTGTTCCCTATATGCATCTTTCTTCCTCAAAACGCCACCTTCTTCCATTCCCATTCCTGTCCATCTGTACGAGGTCCACCACTTAACCCCTTGGTGTCTACAATCCTGTACAGTACCAGATGTCAAGAATTTATCATGCCAAGAGGCTGTATGGAGCTGAATCTATCCCACATTCAAAGCAATGGAATTTAAAAAATAAAAATGTTCAAAACATCCTAAATATTAAAATAAAAAAAAAATTATAAGAAATACAAACAGCAACTTATTTCCATCCATAAAGCTGAGTCTATGGAACTCAGAGGGATCCACCCCCCAAATTATATGGAGATCTATCTATATACATAGACAGACAGATACAGATAGCGTATCTCTGCTCCATCGCTGGTGCAAGGGTACAACAGTAGTAGAAAGAACAAGAGATGCCTGCTGCCTGCTGCAGTTGGACCGCATACTCCACTAAGTACAGTGGCAACTCAGGTCATAAAACCAAAGTCTGGCAATTTGGCACACAAGAGTCCAGTTATAGTTACACTGGTTTATTTACAGTGTTTCATTTTCAAGAGAGTCCCTGGAGAGGAGCGGGAGAAACAATTCCTTTCAATAATCTAGTTTCCGCAGTTTCAGCCCCTGACCCTTAGGGTGCCTTCCAGCCCAGGTTTCTTGTTCTCTAATTTGCTATCGCATCTTATCTTCTGCTTGTTACTAGGTCTATGAAGCAGGACCTTTGGAGGCCCACAGAAGAGATGCTGCTTTTCCACCACCAGTCAAAACTGTTTTGGCACAGGCTGGGGCTACTCTGCAGTGAGAAATGGTGTATATCCACCCCACAATCTTTCACATGTGCATGCATATATAAATACACACACACACATCCGCACACACATTCATAGCTGCTCCCTCACCTCTGAGCACAAATAAGAGTGCCCTACACTTTGTGACTGTGTACAGAAGAGCTGGGTACAGGTTTGGTTTGCCTGAAAGGCTGAGCTCAGGTATTTGAAATGGGGCAGAAGAGGTCCTCTCCCCTTCTCTGAATGCACTACAGGTAGGTAGACGTGACAAAGGGATGGTCTCCTCGCACACGGCTCATGTGAATCATGGCACGATCATATGCCACCTGTACAGACTTTCGGATACTGGTCTTCCGCCCCTCCATCATTTTTAGCTTGTCCACTGTATCGTCCATTCCAAGGGGCAGAACTTTTTCACGTGGGAGCCATTGCCTGCAATCCGAACAATATACACTATTGTTTAGTCAGAAAAGGCATAGGGGATGGGATATGAGCAGTGCATGTCTGGGGTGGTATAACATGGACAAAATCGATTCTGAGCTCTGGTACCGTTAAGTATCAAACAAGTTTCAAGTTTATTTAGACTTGATATATCATGTATCAAGAACATCTACACGGTATACAAAAATTTAAAATTAGTTTCAGTGGAATAAAGAAAGGAACATCATAAATCGGATAGGAAAAATAGGGTCAGTACACCGCAGTACGAGCAGTGTAGATTTACCAGGCTGATGGGTATCAGATCAGTGGGGCTAAGTGTTCAGCTGAGTACTTTGCCATTTTTCTTTACATACACAATAAAAAGAAAGGTATACAGGATTCCACTGCTTGGCATTGACTGAGTACTTAGGTTACTGCCCACACTACAAGACTTCACAGTCAGGTATCAACTGAGGAGGGGACACTGCAAGATCTGATAGCGAGGCATCCACTAAAGAGCACATCACTGCTCATACTACAAGACCTCACCACCAGGCATCAACTGAATTATATGTCCCTGTTCACACTGCACGATCTCAAAGTCAATTCAAGATCACTAATTAAATCAGTTACTGAGAGACAGTGAAGGAATAAAAGATCAGCGTGATAAACTATGAGACCTCAAGAAAGGAACGCAGAGTAGAAAGCAACCTGGAGTGGGGGGAAAAAGAAAGAAAAAGGAGGGTGTTTTACGTGAGGAAGAACAGAAAACAAAAGATAAGGAAAAAGCATATAAACAGCAGGAAAAGAAAGGAAAGAATGACAGATTTCAGGACAACAAGGGAGAGAGAGCAGACTGCAGTTAAAGAAAAGGTTGCTGTCACTCACCAGGTTCTCTTGTTGTCAAAGAAAAGCACCAAGAAGAGTTTCTCCCCAGCTGCAGCCTGCTTCTGCTCACCTAGCCTTAGTACATCCAGTGGTGGGACGGGGATTGGGACTCCATTGTGAAGCAGGCCTTCCCGTGGCATCTTGGGATCAATAATCTGGACACATTAACAATAAATACAGAATTGGGATTCTTAAAAGCTCCGAGGTAAACCATCTGTTGTCTTCAAAAGAGAGGAAGCTTGCCTCCCAGCTTCAGCGCCCTATGCCTGGAATAGACTTCCTGACCATCTTTAAATCTAGATTGAAAGCCCACCTCTTTAACATTGCTTTTGACTCGTAACCACTTGTATCCACTCACCTCCACCTACCCTCCCCTCTCCTCTTTCCTCTACACATTAATTGATTTGTTTGCTTTATTTTTTGTCTACTAGATTGTAAGTTCTTTGAGAAGGGACTGTCTTTCTTCCATGTTTGTGCAGTGCTGCGTACGCTTTGTAGCGCTATAGAAATGCTAAATAGTAGTAGTAGTACTATTTTTGTTGTTGTTACATTTGTACCCCGCACTTTCCCACTCATGGCAGGCTCAATGCGGCTTACATGGGGCAATGGAGGGTTAAGTGACTTGCCCAGAGTCACAAGGAGCTGCCTGTGCCTGAAGTGGGAATTGAACTCAGTTCCCCAGGACCAGAGTCCACCACCCTAACCACTAGGCCACTCCTCCATTTGGAACATTGTGTTTAGTATCTCACTGCAAAGACAATGTAAAAGTGCTCAGCATAGGAGCAGACACCCATACTGCAGGGCAAACACCATTCCTACACAATTTCAGATAAATCCAATTCAGGGCTCAAGAAAACAAAATTTCAGATTAAGTCCCCAAACATCCTCACTGACAGAAATCTTCACTTTCACAAATCGCTTAACACCTTTATTACCAATAGACACTCAAATAAAAAAACAAAGCACAAACACCAATGTTCTTCTGTTCTGCAGGGCACAAACATCCTTACAGATTCCCAAACTACATCTCTTGCTTTTACAGCAATTACATGGGTTACAGATCACACAACTCTCCTACTTTTGATCCGTTACTTACTGCAGACTGGCACTTACTAAGGCAGGGTAAGAAGGGTAGCCCCGACATTTTGCCCACACTAGCTCCAGGGGTTCCAGTTCAACACCCTCTTCAAAAGACATCAGGAGATTTCTGCCTGAAAGGAGAACAGAAGTAAAGACTTTATATTCTAGGAGTCACAGCACCTCTGAACAAAAGCTGAGCCTGTTCTGATTTAAAAAGTTACAGAAGTGCAAATAGCAAGATACATTACATCAAGCAAACATTCCACTGCTATGTCACTATCTGCTGAATGCAGGAAAAAGACTGCAAGGGAGGATGGGCAAGATAAAAGAATAAAGAGCACGGAGACCTAAAAAGGCAAAGATGGGAATAACACCTGTGAGGCATGAACCATTCAGGGGTCAAGCTTTGTTACAGATAAACAGTCAAATAAGCGTATCTGTCTCAACAGATCCAAGCGGGACAGTATTTGTCTCTCCCTCTCCACCACAGGCACAAAGCACTAGTATAGCACAGGTAATCTTTTGCAAAATTACAACCATAACTGCAATATTCAGCCTGGTGAGGACATTTTCCTTGGCTAGAGGAGTGTTTAGAAAACAAAGAGGCCAGCCTGGTGGCTCAGTGACAGTGATGTGAACTGCCATGCAGGGATATCTATGTTTAACTTTTTGATCAGTGTTCTGCAACTTTGGTTGGCCAGGGCTAGAATGCCAGCACAATACTTTGGCAAAGAAACACTTGAAAACAGGGCCTGTTCAACTACTAGGTGCAATCTGTGACTTCATCACATTCCAGGTACATGAGATCTAGACTGGCTTCTGTTGGAAGCAAGGTTTTGAGCTTGATGAAGCTTTAGTCTGTCCCAATATGGAATTCTTCTACACTATTGCATGCAGTCACAAATGTACACACGTCCATTCCTCCAGCTTCAGCCTAACCTGAACCACTGTAGTCAGAGTCTCCATTTATACCATCCAGGAAAGGAACTCGTGAAAGAGCTGGTTTTCCTCGACTGCGTTTTGGTGGAGAAAGACCACTTGGAAGAAAAAAGGAATGGAGAAGACAAAACAATTAAATGCAAATATAATGCTCAGAGAACACACAGCACTGTTTATGGTCATTATCTGTAATGCTGGCAGGAGTTCCTATTACACTAAGTGCTTGATTTTACCAATAGGGCACCTATGTGCCTTTATTAATTACACACCAGAACAAGTCCCAAGAGCACTCAAATGACCATGCATAAATTAGCACTGCTTAAAAAAAAAAAAAAAAGGTAAATTTAAGTGCATATGCTCTATATGAATGCATGCATTTTTATAAAATATATCTGTACATCATAGCTTTGCCTAAACTGTGCTCCTGGGAACACCTACATGCAGATCGCATAAAGTAGGCATACACTTTCTGTGGATGTACTTGTTACAAACATATGTGAACGTGCAATTTTATAAAAGCTCTTTTCAGTGTGTAAAACAAGCTTTACACACAGAAAAGCTTCATAAAATTACCCCACCTGTGCTGCCTATTTTACTCTCAAAGCATTTCTCAAAGGAGACAGTGCATACTGCAGAATTTGACAGGAGGAAATGAGAGGTTGGTTGGAATAATGCCTACTTTATAGAACCTGTGTGCTTCCTGGAAGAACTGCAGCTAAATAGTTCTCACCTGCAGTTGTCAAACACTGGCCCACTGCTAAGGCCAGAGCTGCATTCTGAGTCTGACCAGCTCTCTGCATGCTTGCCAAAGCCATTGGTCACTCCTATAGAGGAGACAGAGAAAGAGGAGAATAAGCCAGGCTCAAAACACGTTATCCAGGTCCAAATGCACTAAAGTGATTTCAGTTGGTAAACAGAATACCTGAAAGAACTGGAAAACATACAGCTAGAGATCAAAAGTTCATACAAAACGAGAGCTTTGAATGCCTTTCCTTTATCTCGTTTCATCTTGGTGTGGTATCCCATCAATGTCCTCTGGAACTAGATGAACATTGATCATGTTGAGGTTTTGCTACTAAACTCCAAGTCTAAACATGTCCTTTTTGTCTGTTCATCCAAACTAACAGAGCTCACAGAAATGATATTACATGGATGCTCCGGGGCAAGCAGTTACTAAAGGGGTAGAAAACCATTAATATAAACATGTTACAAAAAAGTTTTCCAAGATGAATTTGCTTTCCAGTCCACCGGTTCCAAAAGATGAAACAAATTTGTTTTTAATTCATCTTAATTTCACTTTTAATTGATTTGAGGATTTAAATAGCATTTATAGGTTCTGAGACTTTGATGAGAAAACACAAGAACTGACCTTCAAGGCTGGTAAACAGTGACAGGGTTAGTTCTGTGACAGCATCCCTCCATAATGTGATCCACTTAAGGAGGACATGCACATTAATATGGATGCCTTTCCAAGATGTCAGTCAAAGATCTCAACAGTGCTTTAAATTACTTAGCTTAGGGATGAAAAAAAAATCTCAAGTGCCTTTTTGCCCAAATTATTGTGCCTAGTGCCTGCTGGGCTGCACTCAGAACAATATAAAATATAAGGCATGAAGCAGAACCACTGAGGTCTGAAAATAGCACTAATGGAGGTAGCAGAGGAAGACAATGCAGAATTGCTTACCTGTAATGGAGGTTCTCTGTGGACAGCAGGGGAATGGAGTCATATGTGTGGGTTGCCCTGACCCAGACTCTCCCCTCACCTACTATCCTCTGAAAACCTTTTAAAGCCCTTCAGAGCATGCATGGTATTTCCCATGCTCATGACCTGTCATTTTCCACCTCAGCCTATAAAGCGAAGATACTTACCTTCGCAAGTATTCTCCAAGGACAGCAGGTTTCATATTCTCACACATGGGCAGACGCCAATCTGCATCCCCTGATCCGGAATTTATGCCAAAGTAAAGAAAAAAGAGCTTTGTGAAGTGCGTGCCTTCCTGTCCGCCGCAAGAACACGGTACTCTTAGTTTAATTGCAAAGCAAAGAATAAAATAATGAAGGAGATAACTCCAAGGGGAGGTGGGCGGGATTGTGAGAATATGAAGCCTGCTGTCCTCGGAGAATACCAGCTACAGGTAAGTATCTTCGCTTTCTCAGAGGACAAGCAGGCTTGCATATTCTCACAGATGGGGAATCCCTAGCATCCAGGCTCACCCAAAACAACAAACATTGGTCAACTGGGCTTCGCAATGGCAAGGACATTACACAGATTAACCTGAAACTATATACAATCTGAATAAGAGTGTAGCCTGAAACAGAATAAAACAGGTCTAGGAGGGTGGAGTTGGATTCTAGACCCCAAACAGATTCTGCAACACTGATTGCCCAAACCGACTGTCGTGCCAGATATCCTGCTCAAGGCAGTAGTGAGATGTGAACGTGTGGACTGAAGACCATGTTGCAGCCTTGCAAATTTCTTCGAAGACCACGCTGCAGACTTCCAAATTTCGTCAATGGCGGCTGACCTCAAGTGAGCTACCGACACAGCCATTGCTCTGGCATTATAAACTGTGACATGACCCTCTCGGGTCAGCTCAGCCTGGGCATAAGTGAAAGAAATGCAATGTGCCAGCCAATTAGAAATTGTGCATTTCCCGATGGCAACCCCCATTCTGTTGGGATCTAAAGAAACAAAAATCTGGGGTCCTGTCCATTGCATGTAGTAGGCCAACGCTCTCTTGCAGTCCAATGTGTGCAAGCTGCTTTCGCCAGGATGGGCATGAGGTCAGGGCAAGACAATTGACTGGTTCAGATGGAACTCCGACACCACCTTTGGCAGGAACATAGGGTGCGTGCAGAGGACTACTCTGTTGTGATGAAACTTAGTATAAGATGCATCTACTACTATGACCTGAAGCTCACTGACCCTAGGAGCTGAAGTAACAGCCACCAAGAAAATGACCTTCCAGGTCAAGTACTTCAGATGGCAGGAATTCAGAGGCTCAAAAGCAGCTTTCATGAGATGGGTGAGAACAATGTTGAGATCCCATGACACTGGTGGAAGTTTGACAGGGGGCTTTGACAAAAGCAAACCTCTCATGAAGCGCACAACTAAAGGCTGTCTAGAGATAGGCTTAATTTCTACACGTTGATGATACACACTAATTGCACTAAGGTGAACCCTTCCTGAGTTGGTCTTGAGACCAGACTCTAACAAGTGTAGAAGATCTAGGGCCCTGCTCTCACACCAGACGGCAAACCTCCTCCTCCATTTAAAAGAGAAACACCTCTTAGTGGAATCTTTGCTGGAAGCCAGCAAGACTCGGGAGACACCCTCCAAAAGACTCAAGGAAATGAATCCTAAGCTCTCAACATCCAAGTCATGAGAGCCAGAGACTGAAGGTTGGGATGTAGAAGCGACCCCTCATTCTGAGTGTCTGAAAACATTCCAATCTCCACGATTCTTCTGAGGATAATTTCCAGAAGAAGAGGGAATCAAATCTGTCTCGATCAGTATGGTGCGATCAGAATCATGGTTCTGCGGTCTGGCTTGAGTTTCAACATTAGTCTTTCCCTATTAGAGGTATCAGAGGATAAGCATACAGGAGACCTGTCCCCCAATTGAGAAGAAAGGCATCTGACACTAGCCTTTCCTGGGCCTGAAGCCTGGAACAGAAATGAGGTTGATCTGAGTGGCAAAAAGATCCAAGGGGGTGCCCCATGCTCAAAGATCTTGTGGGCCATGCCCATGTGGAGAGACCACTCGTGTGGCTGCATTATCCTGCTCAGCCTGTCGGCCAGGGTGTTGTTTGCGCCCACCAAATAAGTGGCTTGAAGGAACATGCCATGGTGGCGGGTCCAATACCACATCTGGACAGCCTCCTAACACAGAAGGCATGATCCAGTGCCCTCCTGCTTGTTAATGTAATACATTGCAACCTGATTGTCTGTTTGAACAAGAACAGTTTGATGGGACAGCCAATCTCTGAAAGCCTTTAGAGCATTCCAGACCGCTTGAAGTTCAAGGAAGTTGATCTGAAGATTTGTTTCCTGGAGGGACCAAGTTCCTTGAGTGTGAAGCCCATCTACATGAGCTCCCCATCCAAGGAGAGAGGCATCCGTCGTCAGCACCTTTTGTGGCTGAGGAATTTGGAATGGAAGTCCAAGAGTCAAATTGGATCGAATGGTCCACCACTGAAGAGAGCAAGTAAGCTCTGGGGACACTTGGATGACATCCTCCAGATTCCCCATGGCTTGATACCACTGAGAAGCTGGGGTCCACTGAGCCGGTCTCATGTGAAGACGTGTTATGGGTGTAATATACACTGTGGAAGTCATGTGGCCCAGCAATCTCAACATCTGCCGAGCTGTGGCCTGCTGAGAGGCTTGAACCTTGGAAACCAGCAGGACTAGACTGTGCGCTCTGGCTTTCGGGAGATAGGCTCGAACCTTGTATGGGTCCTATGAACTCCAATTGCTGGGCAGGGTGAAGATGGGACTTGAGGTAGTTTAAAACAAACCCTAGTAGCTCCAGCACCCAAATAGTCATCCGCACAGACTCCCGAGCACTGTCCTCTGAGGTACTCTTCACCAGCCAATAGTCGAGATATGGGAACACATGGACTCCCAGATGTTGCGACTACTACTGAACACTTGGTGAAGACCCTGGGAGCTGAAGCGAGGCCAAAAAGCAACACGCAGTACTGAAAGTCATGTGTTCCCAGTCAAAATCAAAGATACTTTTGGTGGGCTGGAAGTATCAGGATATATGCATCCTTTAAGTCCACAGAGCACAGCTAATCGTTATGCCTCTCTTCTGAATCATTAGGAGCCCTGGGCTGAACTTCTCTCGGACTAGAAATTTGTTCAGGGTCTTTAGGTCTAGGACACGGAAGTACCTGGAATAGGATCCCTGCCCTTCTTCCCCTGGTGAAACGGGTTCGACCGCATGGGTCTTCAGAAGGGTGGACAGTTCCTCTGCAAGTACCTGCCTGCACTGAGAGCTGAATGAATGAGCTCTCGGGGGCCAATTTGGAGGTTTAACCCACCCGGTCGGAGGTTATGAGAGGCCACCTTTGGTGAAAAAATTTCAATCTCCCCCCGACCAGTAAGTCATCCAGAATGGACACTTGTACTGCGGCTATGCTCTGCTGGAGCCAGTCAAAAACTCGTCTCTTGTTTTGACTTGGGAACAGCAAGGGCCTTAGGCGCACGCTGTTGATGAGAATGAGCGCTCTGGGGCTGAGCCTGAGCAGCCTGACGAGCTGAGGTAGTGTACCTACGCCTAGAGTAGTAGTAGAGGGCACTCCTTGACTTGCCAAAAAACCTCCTAGATGAGGAGGTGGATGCAGAAGGCGCCCGGCGCAAGAGAGAAGAGATAGTATCAGTGCGTTTCTTGATTTGGTCTGCGACCTCCTCAATCTTCTCTCCGAAAAGACTATCCTCCGGGCCAAGGGGCATCCGCCAACCTCTGCTGAACAGAATGTTCCAAGTCAGAAACACGCAGCCATGACAGTCAGTGCATTGCTATACCTTGAGCAGAGATCCTGAATACCACATCAAAAGTATCATCAGTGCCCCTGGCCAAGAACTTTCGACACTCCTTCTGCTGCTTGACCAACTGGCGAAAAGGCTCAGCCTGTTCAGGAGGAAGCATATCAACCAAGTCTGACAGCTCTCACTGAGGGGGTCTTATACTAAAGCTTAGCTCAAGTTATCTGTAGCAGGGCCCATAGGAATCCAGGGTTCTAGCTTCTCTGTCTGGAGGAGCCAAGGCATAGTCCCTAGTACTCCTGGCTCTTTTGACAGCGGATTCCACCACCATGGAGCCGAGAGACAACTGAGGTCGCACAAATCCAGGCTCACCGTGGATCTAATAGTGGGTGTCAATCTTCTTGGGGACAATAGGGACCGACAGAGGGGATGCCCAGTTTCTGAGGAGGACTGCATTGGGTACCTCATGGAGAGGAGCCATCACAGCCTCCTTAGGAGGGAATGTACAGTCCAAGACTTCAAGCATCTTGGCCCTGGGCTCATCTTCCACTTCTACAGGGAATGGAATGTCATCAGCCATTTCCCTCACAAAAGATGGGAAAGAGAAGTTCTCCAGCAGAGACTGTCTCCTCTCAGGTGGTGGGAAATTCCGTGGTATAAGAATATACCTGTGGACATTTGGACATATAACGCTCCTGGGGGAAGCACAGGACAGACTAGACAGAAAGGTCTATCAGTGTGGATGGTTATCAGAGACCTGCATACTTTAAACCAGTCACTGTAACTCTATAAGGAAGGTAACGGTTTGTTAAGTAGTGTTGGAGGTTGAAGACGGGGCTCCTTTTGCATTATAGAGCCCTACTTTGTGGGCTGGGTTTTCCTGGCAAATAAGTATGCTTGTTAGGAACAGGGATTTGGGGGGGGGGGGGGGGGGGGTTGAGGAAAAGTATCTGGGATCCTCCTCCAATTCCCATGAGCGCTCCTCCTCGGTGTTGGATAAAATCTCCCTACGAGATGATCAAGATCAAGCCTGCCTCAATGCCTTCTCCTCGAGAGCTGCATCGAGAGACAGGCTCTCACCTCGACTCCGGTGACACTTCCTCCATTGACGTTGAGGGGGTACTGGCCTGGGTGGCAGTCGATACTGGGGCTGCAAGTGGCGCTGGCATCGGAGGCCACACCGCAGGCTGAGGGCCAGGTGGGGCTGCAGTGGGAGGTATGGCAGGCACAAGCACCCCTGATACAGAAGCACATCACTGCATGAAGCCATCCAGCAGCTCAGGGAACAAGGCCCGGATGCGCCAATCGAGGGCTGACATCGGAAAAAGCTGGGGCATCAGCTGAGGCACAGGTTGCAGAACCGCTGGGGCCGATAAGAGATCAGGATCTCGGCTGCTTGGAAACAATCACATCGGCACCTCCTGTATGGAGGGAGAGCGGTCCAACCAGTGCTGACGCTTCTCAGGTGTCAAATCCCTTGGCGCCCCGGAGCTCCTGGCACCATGTATCGAGGGTGACCGATGATGGTGCTTCTTGACCTTCTCCTGAAGCACATCACCCATACTCCTCAGTGCCGATGAGACGTCGAATCCTCACACCGCCTTGGGGTCGGGTCTGACGATGGATGGTCCCCAGGGGGCCTGCACAGCAGGAGGACTCGAGACAGGTGGAGACCCACGATGCCTCACTGCTCCCACTGTCTTGAGATCTCAAAGCAGCCATGCTTACCGATGCTCCCTATGCCGGTGTGACACTCGACGTCGATGTCGACACCTCTGACCTCGATGCCGAGGAACTGGACCTGGCTCCAAAAATCTTTTCACGTTGAGCCTCCCGGGAAATCTGGGTCCTCCTCTTCAAATGAAGATAGAGAACACAGTTAGCAGGGCTATGGTCGGGTCCAAGACACTGCAGACACCAAGAATGGGTGTCCTTTCCCGAGATGGTTCGGTTGCACCAGGTACAACACTTGAAGCCACTGGAAGTCTTCGTGGAAGTAGTCAGGAAGACCTCGCTGGCCAAATCAAACGGCTCAATGGTGCCTGAAAAAGGGGCAAAAGCACGAAAAAAGGGAGTTCCCGATCGGAGTGGGGGCCTAAAAGCAACCCACATTGAAAATAAAAGAAAACTTAAACACGGGCAAAACTAGACTAATAAAATAAAGGGTACTTTTTTTTTTTTTTTTAAAGAAACAAGTTGAAATAAAAGAAGAGAAAGGCTGAAGGCACTCAAAAAAGCTCTTTACCGGACGTGTGAAGGGAGACCAAAAAGAACAGCTTCTCTTCACGCGGAAAAAACAAAACTGAGAGGACCGCATACTTGCGGTGGACAGGAACGAACTCATGCATGCTCGGTGCAGCGCGGCTCACACTTCACAAAGCTCTGTTTTTTAAAACTTTGGCGTAAATGCCGGACCGAGCGACACGGATCGGCGTCTACTCATATGTGAGAATACGCAAGCCTGCTTGTCATCGGAGAATATAGGGGAAGAGGCATTCTCTTTGATTTGATCTTCCATCTTTTGAACAATGAGCTATGCTGTCATATCAAACTTGACTTGATCCCTAGTTTTAAAGTCAATAATGGCTGCTCCTATGGATACTGAGGTCGGGTCCTGAAGGAGCACTGTGTTTAGATCACTGATAGCACTAGGCTCATCAAGGTTAGTGACTCAGTCGTAACAAGTGAACCTGGAAGACGTACTGAGCCAAATCAACAAATTAAAGAGTAGTACATCACCTGGAACGGATGGCATGCATCCAAGGGTACTGGAAAAACTCAAACATAAAATTGCTGATTTGCTGTTAGTAATCTGTGACCTGTTATTAAAATTGTCTGTAGGGTTGGTCACGTGACGCTATGAAGAAGAGAGGACGTGTTTGAGCTTCTCTCCGCAGCCTTACTACTCATAGCAGACTCTGCAATTGAATCGGAACCCCCATATTCATGATCTAGCTAGGAGAACCTGCTGAGATTGTAATAGGAAAACTGGAAAGACAAGCAGACCGGCAATGGCGGCGAAATCGGCTCAAAAAGAGAAGCTGAGGGTTAAGTCGACCGAGTACAAAATGGCGGCTTCCCCTCCTGAACCGGGTCCATCACTGTCCTCCGCCTGGGTGGTGGAGATCATGTCAGAAATGTTGGTGGTCCTGGAAGAACTTTTAGAGCGCAGACTGGTTCCGTTGGATCGCAAATTAGATAATAAACTGGAGCAATTAAATACTAAAATGGGGGAACTGACTAAAGAGTGCGTGGCATTTCAAACTCGGACCAGTGAGGTGGAAGACAGAATGGTGCAAGTGGAGGGAACTCAAAAGGACTTACAAGAGAAGTTGACTGCCTTGGAAACCAAACTTGAGGATCTGGAGAATTGCTCCAGGCGGAATAATGTCTGTCTGGTGGGAATGCCTGAAGAACTGGGCGGAAGCCAGCTGGAAAGGATCATAGAACAATGGCTGACAAGTTCGATTGATTTCCCAGCAGCTTTAGGCCCGCTGCAGGTAGAAAGAGCACATCGGCTGGGTTTGCATCAGGCAGGGAACACCAAACCTCGAGTGATTATATGCAGGATATTGAATTTCACACACGAGCAATTTATTCTGCAAGCTGCATGTTTGCATAAGTCTCTGGTCTTTGAAAATAAAAGGATCCTTTGCTTTCAAGATTATTCGGCAGGAGTATCGGCAAGGAGGCGAGCTTTCTCCCCGGTATGCTCTGAACTATTTGAGAGGAAGATTCGCTTTATGTTACAATATTCGGCTACTCTGCGAGTTACATATAAGGGGACAACAAAATCATTTATATCGGACAAAGAGGCAAAAGAGTATGTGGATCAATTAGAGCATACAGAAGCTGAAGAGCAGACTTGAAGATCTAAAGGGACAGTGAAAGAGGAAACATATCAAATTCCATGGGCTAGCGTCGAATGCAGGACTTTCCCGATGCATGAGAGGCGGACAGTAAGATGAATACAGAGCAAGAGTGCTGACTGCGAGTATAAAGAAATGTTAATTGTTTGTGTTGAACTTATGTTGAAAGTTTTATCAACTGCAGTGGTTAATGGAGTTAAAGACAATGCGGGGGAATTCTATAGGGAGTTAGAAGGCGTATTTCATAATAGCACATTAAATGAGAAATATTAATAGGGGGAGAGAGATGCCAAAGAAGAGGGGTGATTAAATGACGGGGGTACATCTGGATATGAAGGATTCTGAACAGTCAATAGGAAATTTGGCATAAAGGGAAAGTGATTAGAGGAGTAGTTGGGTAAGCATTAAATCGTGACGGCTTTCTGTTTGGAAGCACTAGCAGGAGGGGAATGAGGGGGAGGGAGGGAAGGGTGAAAGGGAGCATTAAGAAGAGGATGGGACAGAAAGGGGGAGGGAATAATTATGGGGGAAACATGTGTGTGGATGAAATAACTGAATGTGATTGGAGTATTCCTGTGATTAATGTATCTGGACGGATGCAGAGGATGAGGAGAAAGGAAGGGAGGGGTCAGAGGCTGGGATGGCTCCTCTTGTTAAATGCAATTTTTCATTGGCTGATATTCTGTGTTACACTTAAGTGGTGGGATTAAGATAGTTACCTGGAACGTGGGTGGCATTCACTCACCCATTAAAAGATCAAAGATCTTGCACTATCTCCAGAGAATTCGGGCAGATGTAGTTCTTTTACAAGAGACACACCTTTCCGAATTGGAACACGCAAAGTTGGTTAGATGGTGGGTGGGAGAGTGTATAGGTTCCCCTGTAGAGGGGCGTAAAGGGGGGGTGGCTATCCTTTTTAGGAAAGGCGTGGCATCACAAATTCATAAGCTGATCAAACACCCGGGAGGCTGGTTTGTTTTTTGTAATGTCATGATTGCCAGGCATCAGATAGTCCTGGATAGTATATATGCCCCGAACACACTGGACCTTAAATTTTATAAACGATTAGTCTTGATCCTCGGTAAAATAGAATCTCTTCCTGTGATGCTTGGAAGGGACTTCAATATGGCATGGGATCTGCAGATTGATAGGTCACATCCTTCTCCCGATCTGGGGAATAGCAGATCAAGGGGCTTGCCAGATATGTGCTCTACTTTAGACCTTATAGATGTATGGCGTGTACTGCATCCAGGGGATAGGGAATATACACATGGATGGATCCTCCATGGATGGGGACTGGTGGTTGGGAGGCGGGAAATACTGCTGGGCAGACTTGTACGGTCTGTGCCCTGAAAAAGGCAGGTACAAATCAAGGTAAGGTATACACATAAGAGTTTATCTTGTTGGGCAGCCTGGATGGACCATGCAGGTCTTTTTCTGCCGTCATCTACTATGTTATTATGTTACTATCAGTCAAGAGCTCATAATACTCATTCAAGGATTGACTATTTATTAATCTCAGTATGACTCTTACAAATATCAGTGAGGCGGTAATTGGTCCATGTATAATTTCGGATCACGCAGCAGTATGGATGAATTGGCAAGTAGGAGACACAGAACAGGAAGTCCGGGGATGGTCCTTTCCCAGTTATCGTTACCAAAATGACAAATTTTGGGACTTCCTATTAGTAAAATGGGAGGAATATAGGCATTTTAATGAGGGGACAGTAAAGGATGTCTCGATATACTGGGAGGCTGCAAAAGCAGTGTTAACAGGGGAGATTATCAGTTATGCCAGTGATTATAAAAAGGCCCGAGATAGGGAGATCATACGCCTGGAGAAACAATTAGCAGGATTGAGGAGGTAATATGGGGGGGCTCCAACATCTAGAGTGAGACAGGATTTGACCTCGGTTCAAACAGCATTGAACTCCCTCTTACACGAGAGAGCGGTAAAATCTCAGGCATACTTTCGATACCAACTATATAAACATGGGAATAAGGGGGGCAAGTTCCTTGCTAAGCTAATAGCACCACAATATGTATCAAAACATAGTGGCCATTAAAGGAAGGGAAGGGAGGATATTACGCACGGATCGAAAAATACGGGCGGCCCTTTCAATCCTATTTCCAGAATCTCTATAAGGCTGGGGAATTACAAGGGTTGCAGGGTGCACAATACTTACAAAATATAGAGACCCCTTTATTGACACAGAAAGAGTGCAAAAAATTAAATGTCCCTATTAGCTGTGATGAAGTTATTTCGGCTATTGGGCATAGTCAGCTGGGGCAAGCGCCTGGACCACATAGATTTAAAGCCGAGTTTTATAAGATGATGGGAGACTCTATAGTTCCTTCGATGACCAGGGCTTTTAATGAATGGGTGGAAGGGGGTAGCGTGCCAGATCGTCTTAAGTTAGCTCAAATTATAATGCTGCCAAAGCCCCAGCGGGATGGAATGCTGTTATCTTCATATCGGCCCATTTCTCTGTTAAACCATGAAATAAAACTGTTTGCAAAAATACTAACAGGTTAAAATGGGTATTACCACGCTTAGTTCATGAAGCGCAAGTGGGTTTTGTTCAGGGGCGATCGGTAACTAAGAACCTATGGAGTATTTTGACTTCATTGGAGAGGTTAAAGAGGTACCCAGAACAAGCTATAGTGATCAGCTTTGACGCCGAAAAGGCGTTTGATCGAGTAGAGTGGCCCTTTTTATTCTCCATACTAGACACTTATGGATTCAAGGGCTGGTTTGTGCAAGCGATACAGGCCCTGTATTCCTCACCCCGGGCTAGGGTAATGATTAATGGAAGGTGTTCTGAGTAATTTGAGATTAGTAGGGGGACCAGGCAGGGATGCCCGCTGTCTCCGTTGCTCTTTACATTGTACTTAGACCCTATGATTCGAGACGTTAGTTCAAGCCGGGCTATTAGTGGAGTGTCAATTGGGAAGATGGAGTTTAAACTTGCAGCGTTTGCTGACGACTTGCTTTTACATTGTACTTAGACCCTATGATTCGAGACATTAGTTCAAGCCGGGCTATTAGTGGAGTGTCAATTGGGAAGATGGAGTTTAAACTTGCAGCGTTTGCTGACGACTTGCTTTTACATTGTACTTAGACCCTATGATTCGAGACGTTAGTTCAAGCCGGGCTATTAGTGGAGTGTCAATTGGGAAGATGGAGTTTAAACTTGCAGCGTTTGCTGACGACTTGCTGGCAGTCATTACAAAACCTCGGTTGTCATTAGAAAATCTTTTAGAACTCTTCAGGGAATTTGGAGATTATTCGGGATTTAAATTGAATCTGGATAAATCAGAGGCATTGGAAGTGACACTGAACGCTCGACTTCTTTGGGTAGGGGATTTCCCATTGAAATGGGCAGATAACTTTTTTCTATATCTAGGGGTACTGTTGACGGCCCAAACGGAAGATATATACAAGTTAAATGTTAACAGGCTTTTTGGACCAGACGGAAAGACAATTGGAATCTTGGAGTATGTTGCCTGTGCCTTTGGTGGGTCGTATCTGTCTTATTCGAATGGTGATATTGCCTAGATGGCTATATGTTCTGCAAACATTGCCAATAAGGCTATTAAACAAAGACATTAGGCAATTTTATAAGCTAATAGGAAGATTTTGTTGGGGGAAAAAGAAGACGAAGCTTACAGTTTTTGTTGGGGAGCTGGAATCAAGGGGGACTTCCTAATTTAAAGAATTATAACTCTGCATGCCTACTGAGATCAATGAGAGATTGGGTTTACTCGTCGAGTGTTCACACCCCCCTTAGAATTGGAGGAAGCAGTATCGGAAGAAGCGCCGACCATATCTGGCATTCAGAAGAAATTGGGGGCAATGATGCCGAGGGTGGGGTTGTTACAGATTCGCCAGAGGTGGGAAGCAGAAGTGGGTGCAGATCTCTCAAACTGGGACATTGAAACTCACTTAAGGGGGATCCCTAAATTAATTAGTGGAACAAGATATAGGAATGTGCATTTAGGACAATATATAGAGCATATTTCACGCAAGCCCAATTGTTCAGAGCAGGAGGGATTAACACGCCCGTATGTTTGAAATGCCACCTAAGGGAAAATACTTTTTACCATGATTCTGGGAATGTATAAAAGTGCAGAGATACTGGAGAAGGGTAGTGGCTTTTATGTCTATATTGGTGTCAAAGCAGATAATGGGCACCCTGCTCCAGTTGGTACTGGACTGTCCAGGTTCATTTCGGGGCCTGTCTGCAGAGGGAACACTACTGTGTCGTAAATTAAGCCTGGTAGCGAGGAAATGCATATTGCAGGCATGGACATCGGTGAATTCACCTGAATATTGGTATTGGCGCAATCAGATGCACCAGCTAATTGCATGGGAAGCAAGAGAGGCAAAAGGTTCATGCCGACGTAAAGCCCGTTTTTTTGAAAATTTGGGGAAGTTTCCTGGGAACTTTAACTCAGAGAGGCAGAAGCCTCATCCTCAATACGTTATGATTGGTGTTTTTTAGACTGAAACAAACACACATGCATATATATATATATATATATCATCCGGACAGGGGAGGGGAATGGGGGGGGGGGAAGGGGAGGGAGGGGAGGATTGAGGGTAAAACCTAAAAAGTTTGACAAAGGAAAGATGTTCTTAACAGTTAATATGCTTGTACTATGTTGATTTATGTGTAAGTTCGGATAATGCTAGAACAGGCGTTGATGTGTTATGTGTCAATAAAAAATAAGAAAACTAAAATTGTATGTAGTACCTGAAGATTGGAGGGTGGCCAATGTAATGCTGATTTTTAAAAAGAGTTCCAGGGGTGATCTGGGAAATTACAGACTAGTAAGCTTGAAGTCAGTGCTGGGTAAAATAATGGACGCTATTATAAAGAATAAAATTATGGATCACATAAACATGGTTTAAAAGGACAGAGTCAGCATAGATTCAGCCAAGGGAAGTCTTGCCTCATCAATTTGCTTCATTTCTTTGAAGGTGTGAATAAACATGTGGATAAAGGTGAGCCGGTTGATGTAGTGTATCTAGATTTTCGGAAAGCTTTCAACAAAGTTCCTCATGAGAGACTCCTGAGAAAATTAAAGAGTCATGGGATAGGAGGCAATGTTCTGTTGTGGATTAGGAATTGGTTATTGGACAGAAAACAGAGGGTAGGGTTAAATGGCTATTTCTCTCAATGGAGGAGGGTGAATAGTGGAGTGCCACAGGGATCCGTACTAGGACCAGTGCTATTTAACATATTTATAAATGATCTTGATATCAGAACAACAAGTGAGGTGACTAAATTTGCAGATGACAAAACCATTCAAGGTTGTTAAAACTGAAACATTGCAGGAAGACCTTAGAAAATTGGAAGACTGGGCATCCAAATGGCAGATGAAATTTAATGTGGACAAATGCAAAGTGATGCACATTGGGAAGAATAACCCAAATCACAGTTACTTGATACTAGGGTCCAACTTGAGGGTCAGCACCCAAGAAAAAGATATAATTGTCATTTTACACAATACGCTAAATGGATCACCAGACGGTGTGGTTTAAAACTAAGATAGGTATGGAGAGGGTTCATTCAAAAGTAAAGGTTTTAGACTTCAAAAATACTAGCTTTATTCAGATGGGGGATTACATCAAAGAATTGCCGACTGGATGGGAACATCTGGAAAAAGTTGGAAAGCAGTGGGCAAAACAAAAAGGAGCTATCGTAAGGGCAACAAAGCTTTTTTGTAAGGAAAGTAAATAAAACTAAGAGGAAAAGGAGGACACTTTGGTTCTTAAAAGCAGTAACTGAAAAGGTAAGGAAAAATATGTTAGCTTTTGTAAACTACAAGAGATCACAGAAAGAGGAAGGCAGGCAACAATATCTGGAAAAGCTTAGAGAAGGTGGTACAGTAGTCAGAAAAGCAAAGATAGTAACATAGTAAATGACGACAGATAAAGATCTGTACGGTCCATCCAGTCTGCCCAACAAGATAAAAAAAAAATAGTCAATAGTAAAACTGGGGTGGGTGGGGGGGAGAGAACAAGACATTTTTTAGAAATGTTAGTGATAGGAGGAAGTGCAAAAGTGGCATTGTGAGACTCAAAGGGATATGTAGAAGATGATAAAGATAAGGCGGAGTTGCATAAAAATATTTCTGTTCTGTGTTCACAGCTGAAGACAAACACAAATAGGAATGGAGGGGTGGTAGTCTCTGATCGATTTTCAGAGGACTGTGTTTGTGAGGAGATGGCTAAAGCAATGGGATTGCATGGCATACATCCAATGGTATTGAAGGAACTTAGTTGTTCTAGTGGCTCTGCTGGCTAACCGTTTCAGTGTTTCTCTAGAGTTAGTAGTCCCGGAGGACTGAAGAAAAGCATGTGGTCCTTCTCCACAAAAGTGGAAGTAAGGAAAAGGTTGGGAACTACAAGTCGGTAAGTCTCATTTCTGTGGTCGGAATTCATTATCAGTACAAAGTACTCATCTCAGCACCTCATGAGTTCACAAAGTGCGTAGTAATCTAAGGAAACTGGGAATCATGTTATTTCCTTACCAGAACAACTGGATAATTGTTGGACCTACACCTCCAATAGTGGTTCAAGCATTGCAAAAGACTCTCTCTTCTACAGAATCTAGGTTTTCTAGTAAACACAGAAAAGTCTCATTTTCTCCAGACTCGGCAACTAGAGTATATAGAAGATTCTCTGATAACTCCATTGGCCTTGGCAAGACTTCTGCAGAACAGAACAGACTATGATAGCTCTGATTCACAAGTCGCAAGGTATAACATTTGCAATAGCCAGGACTGTTCTCACCCTATTGGGTTTAATGGCTTTCCTCAAGCACATCTGCATATGTGTCCTCTTCAGTGGTTCCTCAGAATTCATTGGTCTCAATAATACCAACCTCTGTCAATGAAAATACATCTAGGTCCACAATTCAAGCAGATGGTTCAGTGGTGGATTGCTCTGCAACACCTTACTATGGGAGCTCCATTCCAAACACCATCTCCTACTACTCACATTACCACAGATGCATCCAAGCTGGGATGGGGAACTCATTATCAGGGCCAGACAATGCACGGATATTGTACCCACTGCGAAAGGAATAGCAGCATCTATTTCTTGGAACTTCAAGCTATTCGACTGGCTGTAATGGCTTTTCAAATAAAATTCTCAAATCATGTCATTCATGTATTATATAAACAGAGAGGACTGGGATCATGCCTTCTCTGTCAAGAAGCTATCCGACTTTAGTGCCTAGTCTTAATTCTGGGATCCCAAATAGCAGCAACCTATTAACCAGATACAGAATGACATGGGGACAGAGATCTGACAGGAACAGAGCCCATGGGGACGAACTTTGTCCCCGTGTCATTCTCTACTTTGAAGCTTGTTAATGAACTGGATTGTTATTAATGTTTGAGTGATGCAATGATATTTTGATTTTTTGGAAAAACAAGCAAACATGCTGGCCATAACTAGCAAACTTTGAATGGGGGATCCTGTACATTCCTACTACCAGCACATCTTCTGAGAAGTCATCTTCTATTGTAGGAAGCACTGTGGAAGACAGGAGAGCTAGACTGAATCCTGAGATTGTTGATAGCTTATTCATCTACAGATTAAAAATGATAACAGTGCTTTATAGGGCGTATTTCTCCCCTGCTAGGGCATACAGAAAAGGTTGTATTTTGTACCCCTGGACATTTTAACAGGGTGGATTTGGACACCTTGGGGTAACTGAAGTCAGCTATTGCTGGTGTTGGAAGGGTAGAGAGTGGTGGTGGTGTTATTATAGTTACTCGTTGTTATTATTGATTTCTATTTGTGATTTATAAACAGTTGAACAGCATATTGTTCCTTTTTATACGTTAATAAAAAGATTTAAATATAAAATCTTAAGTGAGGCTTCTGCAGACAAGGACAGAGCCCGTGTGGATGAGGCGGGGACGGCGACAGAGCCTGTGTGGATGGGGCGGGGACAGCAACAGAGCCTGCGGGGGTGGGGACGGCGACAGAACCTGCGGGGGTGGGGACGGCGACAGAACCTGCGGGGGTGGGGACGGCGACAGAACCTGCGGGGATGGGGACGGCGACAGAACCTGCGGGGTTGGGGACGGAGACAGAACCTGCGGGGTTGGGGACGTGGCAGGGACAAACTTTGTCTCCGTGTCATTCTCTACTATCAGGTCATTTGAACAAATTGGCAGATTCACTCATTTGCAAACTGCATCCTCACGAATGGTCACCCAAGACCACGATTATTCAAACCCTGTTCACCAAATGGGGGCATTGATCTCTTTGCGTCCCCAACAAACACAAAGTGTCTCAAAGTTTGCTCAAAGTGGCCCAGTTGGAAAAGAGTAGCGTCTGATGCCTTCCATCTCTTGGAACCTGGGGTTCCTTTATGTATACCCACTGATCCCTCCAAAAGCACGAACTCTTAAGTGATTCAAGATTCGGTATACCTGCTCCTTGTTGTTGCTTACTGGTCTCGTCAACCCTGGTTCCCACTACTCCTTCAACTATTGCACTGTCATCCAATCATATTACCAAACATTCCAGATTTAACTACACAAGACCAAGGTTCTCTTCTACATCCGAACCTACACTCTTTCAACCTCACAGCATGGAACATTCGGCACAGCAAGTAACTCCTGCCCTGTTTTCTCCAACGGTGCCTTCCATTCTCATGGCAGCTTGAAAAGACTCTACAAAGAAATTTTATGTGGTGAATTCGTTTTTCCACTTCATGTAGAAAATGTTATTTTAATTCTGTTACTTGTTCCATTTCTCAATATTTTTTGCATCTATCGAACAGTGGTTTGGCATATTCTTCACTCAAAGTGCACTTAGCTGCACTTTCCTTATTTAATGATGTTATTGATGACTTCTCTACTGTTCAATATCCTGTCAAAAAGTGTTTTCTACAGGGACTTCTTCATGTGAAACCTCCAGTTTCATCCTCCAGTTGTAGCCTGGGATCTCAATTTGGTGCTTTCAGCTCTCATGTGCCCACCTTCTGAACCTTTGGAGACTGTTGAGTTGCAATATTTTGCCTGGAAGACTTTATTTATAATAGTAATCACCTCTGCTCGCAGAATAGGTGAACTTCAAGTGCTAGTACACTACCCACTGTACAAGCAAATTCTCCATGATAGGTTCTGCTTTCCATGATAAGTTCTGCTTCATACTCATCCAAAATTCCTCCCTAAAGTGCTTTTGTCTTTTCATTTGAACCAAGCAATTGTTCTGCCAGTTCTTTGTCCTCCTCATGACACTGAGGAGCATAGACTTCACCACACCTTAGACTGTGCTAGAGCATTACGGCTGTATTTAGCTCATACAACCTGTGATAATCGATCATCTCAACTCTTCTTATCCTTGCATAATTCTCATCAATCTCAACCAGTCACGAAGTCAACCTTTTCAAGACGGATTGCTCAATGCATTTCCTTCTTCTACAAAAGTTCTGGTTTTTCAGACTCAGCGCATCAACTTTGAGCCATGTCTACCACTGCTGCTCATCTTCACCGAACTGTCTTAGTGGACATCTGTAGGGCAGCTACATGGCCATCAATGCACACGTTTGCAAGGCATTATTGCATTGATGCGGTTCAGCAGAGGACTCAACTTTTGGCACAGCAGTTCTCTCTTCACCACTATGAGGCATCACTTCACCTCTTCCAGAGGTTCCAGGAAACAGTCTTTTATTTCTATACATTATATATGTCATGGAGTGCTACGTGTGTAAGCTTGGGAGGTTTCAGCTGTGTGGCTAGATGATCCCACCGTCCATGGAGAAAACGTAGTTGTTTACCTGTATCGGTGATTCTCCTTGGATGGCTAATTATCTAGCTACACAGACCCTCCCTCCCGGAGTTGATGCCAGGTATAGCATCAACTGAGGTGTGAAGGAGATTTTACTGTACAGTATACAGTGGCAGGAAGGTAGGAGCATGTGCAGAAGACTTTTGAGTTTTCTGTGCTAAGAGAAGGTTGGGCCAGTGACGTCACCAAGGAGTCACTTCAGCTGTGTGGCTAGATGATCCACTGTCCAAGGAGAATCAAGAAAGGGGGGAAAGAAAGGAAAGGGGATGGGACTCAATATGCCGCCTTTCTATGGTTACAAGTAAGCGACTACATTTTCAAAAAGCTCTTCTGAGCAAAGCAGGAGAGCAGAGTGCTCGGGTCAGGGCAATGTAGGTGACATTACCTATACATGAGACTCCTTCCCCTGCTTGTCCATGGAAAAAGTAAGCAGCTTTAATAGAGGGCACCACAGAAGGAAATATGGAAAGGAAGGTAGAAGGCAGAGAAAGAGGAAGATGTGAGATAGACAGAAAAAGAGGATGAAGCTATATGAGGGAAGTAAACAAAATAGCAATAACTAGAAAAATAAAAACTCCTCATCCCCAAATGACAGAAAAAAATAGAAAGCAAGTAAAATAATGTAATTAAACAAATCATACCAAGTAGAAAGAAAAGCTAAATCCTGTTAAGGATATGTTCTTATACTGATTTTAGATTTCATCTTATTTACCTTTATGAATAGATGGCTTTTGACATGACATTTATATTTTCTGTACATTTTGTCATTTGTTTATACAACTGAATATTTTAATGTTGCAATTTGCTCAACTATGATATTTCTTATCTACTTGTGTGTGATTTGCCCATGTAATAATTACTTTATGGTTATATTCCACTTTGATTTTTTGGGGTAAAGGAAGAATTTAAATGTTTTTAATTAAATTAAAGCTAAAACATTCTGCAACAATAAATACCCATTGCATAAACAAAATATATAAAAATATTAAATTATAAATATTCTGCACTAAAATAAAGCCCTTCAAAACGTGCAAGTGCAAACCCAGGCGTACGGATGGACAGATGGACCTTCCCCAAAAGGCGTCATTGCATAAGCAGAATGTGCCTAAAAAGCCAACATTTATCAGAACCAAGATACTAGGAGGCAAATCCCACATCCCCTAACCCCCCCACCCCCCCAGCTCTGGGCAAGTAAAAGAAGAAAAACTCTTTTCAGTCAACACCAGAACCAAGGTTTCTTCAAGAGAGCTTTCTGATTACATTTGCTCTGCAAGAGAATGTTTCCTGTCAAAGCTTTCAGAAATCACCTGAGTCTCCCGACTGTCTGGGTGATTTTTCCCCATCACTGTCACTACAGCTCCCACTCTGGGGGCGCTTCCGTGTTTGCTGCTCGCCCTCTGCATTCAAGAGAGACAGTTGGCCATGGTCTTCCCCGTTCTCCAACGGGCAGTCCAGGTTCTTCTGCAACTTCACACCATTCCTGGCTTTTTTAAAAAGGACAGAAGTGCGCCTGCCAACACCACTGAAAGGAGAGCCGGAGCCAGCACCTGCAGCCTGGAGAGCTAGTCCGTTGAAACCACCATCACTCAGTAAGCGCTGGAAGGCATGGCTGCCTCGCTGCAGTGCCTTCTTGTCGAAAAGTTCACTATCTGATTTCAGGCGTTTCTGCAAGCGGTTCGGTAGTCTGCTTTCATTGATGGGTTTTAGAGTTGGAGGATCCTGGTCAGGGTCAAGGTCAAAAAGGGAGGGGACCGGTCCTGTCGGTTCCAGCATGGGGGGCATGGGCGGCTTTGTATCATCTGCTAAAGAGAAAGAAAACACACCAACGTTTTAGGAGGAGAAACTGGAAAAACAAACAAAAAAAAAACCCAGCTAGGATTATTAATGTGGTTACCATGTTATGCAATAGTAATGAAAAATATGCATTAACGGCACTAGAGTATACTAATATGGTAGTGCATGTTAATAACTCTAGCTGTAAAACTACACGTTTGAATGCCTGGTTCAGAGTTCTAAGAACCTTATCACAGCACATTTTCCACAATGCAATGAGAAAGCGCAACTGCTTACCTGTAATTTTTCTTTTTTTTGGGGGGTGGGGGGGAGTTCTCTATAGATAGCAGGGAGATGGGACCACATGAATAAGTGATGTCACTGGCACTGCCCTGATCTATGCCTAGGGTGGAACCAGCTACGATGATGTTGATTACCCCGTACTGGCCTCAGCAGCTGTGGTTCCCTTTTCTCAGGGACATCACAGTGGAGCCTCCTTAGCGCCTTCCACCCAAACCGACTCTAAAAACTGAGGCCTCAGGTTCATTGATATATCCCCGTCTCGCCACGTTGGCCCTTATGGCATGGAAATTGAAAGTAGATTATTAGCAGGGCACGATTGTTCAACGGAAGTTAGTGAGGTAGTTTGCTTGTCAAGAACAGCATCCACAAGAAGTCTTACTTAAGTGGAAGAAATTTCTATTCTGGTGTACTGCAAGGAATTTTGATTCTTTTTGCTGTAAGGTTGAAAATGTTTTAGAATATTTATTATGTCTGGCTAAGTGTATCCTCTGTAAGAGTTCATTTGAGTGTCATTGCTGCTTTTCCAGAAGAGTCTGGGAGTCAGGCCCAGATGCACAAAACTTAACAACCCTTTAACGAAGACATTTTCAACCGTAGCATGCATTAAAGGCCATTTTCCGATGACGCTAGCAGCTAACGAAAACGGAATGCAAACGAGTCACTTCCAATTGAAATGTGAACAATTCGCAATGCACTAACCATACCGATGATTGCAACGAATCATTTACCGTGATATATTTAACGTGAAGTCAGACCTGTCGTTAAGGCTTGAGCTGTCATACAGACACTGCTCCCTGCTTCTCCCTGCAGCATAAAAATCCAAGCTGGCATGTTTGAAAATAAAAAACCCCCCACACAAACACTTGGCTCCCCGCTTCCCCCTGCATAAAATTGAAAAAAACCCCTAAAAAGCAAAAAAGGATCGAGAGGGGGCAAAGGCGCTCGTCAGGAGCGTCCTGTATTGACGCCCTTGCCCCCCCCCCCCTGCGGTCGACGCTGCTCCCCGCTTCCCCCTGTATTAAATAAAAAAAAAATCAAAACAAAACTCAAAACTGTAGCAGCCACGGCCCCCCTCCCTTCCTCTCTCTCTATTTCTCCTCCCACAGCTCCGCCACCTGCCATCCTCCGCCCCCCTGAGGTCGTCGCCACCGCTCCCCCCTCCGCCTTACCAGGCCCGCACAGCGCCTCTCACCTTGTGTGTGAAGGCGCTGCACGGGCAAGAACAGGTGCTCGGCGATCAGTGATGCCTCCTCCGACGTCCCTCCGTTCTTCCTGGGCCCGCCCTCCTCTGACGTAAGTAACCTACGTAGGTAACTTACGTCAGAGGAAGGCAGGCCCAGGAAGAACGGAGGGACGTCGGAGGAGGCATCACTGATCGCCGATCAGCTGTTCTTGCCCGTGCAGTACCTTCACACAGAGGTGAGAGGCACTGCGCAGGCGGTAAGGCGGGGGGGGGGGGGGGGGAGGATGGCGGGAGACGGAGCTGTGTGGGAGAAGGAGAAAGAGAGGAAGGGAGGCGGGCCGTGGCGGCTACAGTTTGGAGTTTTCTTTTGATTTTTTATTTAATACAGGGGGAAGCGGGGAGCAGCGTTGACCTCAGGTGGGGGGGGGGGGCAAGGGTGTCCATACAGGACGCTCCTGACGAGCGCCTTTGCCCCCTCCCAATCCTCAGCTTCTTTGACATTTTTGGCATGCGCAGAGCAGCCAGCATAACGCTTGGCGGCTCTGCGCATGTTTTACGGGCACATTAACGACAGGGATTACACTTTAATGCATTCGACTTTCGTTTACCGAACCGAACATGTGGGACTTGTTTTTTTACTGCATTCTTTGTTTTTTCAACTTCGGTAAGGACTTTTACGTTTTTGATTTTTTTTTACGTATGGTTGATGCATCTGGGCCTCAGTCCTTTGCAACTCTTCCTCTAATTAGGAGATTTATGCATGGTTTGCTTTTGAACAGGCCCCCTGTTAGGCCACCAAGAGTAGCTTGGAGTTTAGATTTAGTATTGTTTTGCTAACGAAACCCCCTTTTGAGCTGTTAATGACTGCTCAAATTAAATTTGTGACTTGGAAAACCTTGTTTCTAATTGCAATTACTTCTGCACTTACAATAAGCGAAATCCAGGCTTTGGTGCACCATTCTCCTTTTCTGCAGATACTGGAAGCAGGGGAGGGTGGGGAGGTTCACATTTAATTTTTACCCAAGGTCGTGTTACAGATTCACCTTAATGAGTCTATTGTATTGCCTGTTTTCTATTCTCCCCCTCAAGAGGATGCGTACCAATCAAGAATGCGTACTTCAGATTGTAGAAGATCACTGCTTGTTTATCTGCAGAAGACAGATGGTAAAATTACGTCTTACCTGATAATTTTCTTTCCTTTAACGCAGCAGATGAATCCAGGAACTAGTGGGTTAAGTCCGCCTACCAGCAAGTGGAGATAGAGATAAACAAACTAGATGCCAAACGGCCAGCTCCTTCCTCAGTTAGTATGTCATTCATAAGCATTTGCCAAGGCCAAAAATATGAAACCAGTAACAACCAGAAATCATCTTCACTATGAAAAACAGAGAACCAAATACACAGCGGGACTCCAGAAAAAAGTCTGTGACGGAAGAGAAGAATTCTAGCTTGTAACCTTCTCGCACCACATCGAGGACCCAATGGTCTGAAGTAATTCTGGCCCACTCTGGAAGAAACAGAGAAAGCTGACCACCGATCTGCTCTCCTCCTGAGTGGACCTGCACCCCATCACTGGGAGGCCCGAGAAGGAGCCCCCTGACGAGAGGGGGGTCCAACCGGACGCTTCTCATTGCGAAAGGAAGAACGCTGCCCAAAACGAGGACGCTGAAAGGCTGCATTGGACCGCCCCGGGCGATACCGTCACGTCTCTCTGAAACGTGACCTCGAGGCTCCCTGCCTGGAAGTAGACGGGTCTATCCTCCAGAAGACACTGAGATTTGGAATCACCCAAATCTTTAACAATCTTTTTTTTTTTTTTTAGTGAGGAGGCAGAAACAAACAGGGAAGGAAAGGAACAGCAAAAGCCTGTTCAGAGGGAATTTGAGGTGCAGCAGGGATCCAGCAACTGCGTATGCTGCCAAAGGGGACATCGCCAGTCCGCCATCCCCGGTTCAAACTGGCCACCGGCCCAGGAGCATCCTCAGAGGCCTTGGGCCCAGGAGCTGGAGAAAAAGCCGTCCACCACCTGCTGAGATAGAGACATACTAACTGAAGAAGGAGCTGACCGTCTGGCATCACTGCCTTTAGTTTGTTTATCTCTATCTCCACCTGCTGGTAGGCGGACTTATCCCACTAGTTCCTGGATTCATCTGCTGCAAGTGACAAGGAAAAGCACGATAGACCATCACAGCTTTTTGTGTCACTTCAAAGTCATACAGATGTCAAACCAGTAAGCGAACTCAGCTCGAAACCTTGGGGTCATCTTTGACTCTTCTCTCTCCTTCTCTGCTCATATCCAGCAGATTGCCAAGACCTGTCGTTTCTTTCTTTACAACATCCGTAAAATCCGCCCCTTTCTTTCCAAGCACTCTACCAAAACCCTCATCCACACCCTTGTCACCTCTCGTTTAGACTACTGCAATCTGCTTCTTGCTGGCCTCCCACTTAGTCACCTCTCCCCTCTCCAGTCGGTTCAAAACTCTGCTGCCCGTCTCATCTTCCGCCAGGGTCGCTTTACTCATACTAACCCTCTCCTCAAGACCCTTCACTGGCTCCCTATCCGTTTTCGCATCCTGTTCAAACTTCTTCTACTAACCTATAAATGTACTCACTCTGCTGCTCCCCAGTATCTCTCCACACTCGTCCTTCCCTACACCCCTTCCCGTGCACTCCGCTCCATGGATAAATCCTTCTTATCTGTTCCCTTCTCCACTACTGCCAACTCCAGACTTCGCGCCTTCTGTCTCGCTGCACCCTACGCCTGGAATAAACTTCCTGAGCCCCTACGTCTTGCCCCATCCTTGGCCACCTTTAAATCTAGACTGAAAGCCCACCTCTTTAACATTGCTTTTGACTCGTAACAACTTGTAACAACTCGCCTCCACCTACCCTCCTCTCTTCCTTCCCATTCCAATTAATTGATTTGATTTGCTTACTTTATTTATTTTTTGTCTATTAGATTGTAAGCTCTTTGAGCAGGGACTGTCTTTCTTCTATGTTTGTGCAGCGCTGCGTATGCCTTGTAGCGCTATAGAAATGCTAAATAGTAGTAGTAGTAGCCAAGTGCATCCAGCTGTGTTGTCATCAGAGGAATTTTTAGATAAGAATGTAACACAGTACATAATTTAAGGACAGTGGCTGCTTCTAGAGCACAATTAAATTATGCATCTCTTCAGGAGATCTGTAGAGCAGCAACATGGTTGTCATCCCTTGTATTTGCAAAGCACTATTGCTTGGATTACCCACATTCAAAAACAGCTTCCTTTAGCTCTTTGGTTTTCAAGGATGTTAGTTCACTTTGATTTTTTTATACAATATTTGCTTTTTTTGTCTGATGCTGTGTTCAACTTATGTATTTTGTTACAAATGTGCAAACGTTAAATAAAATGATGTCACTTCAACATGCCTCCTCCTTTGGAACGGGTTGCTTTTTTGATTGGCGTAATGTGTGTGCAACCCTTAGTTATGGAGTCACCTTCAGTGTGGCGATGGATCCTGGCTGTCCAAGGAGAAAAGGAAGCTGACTTACTTGCAACGATTGTTGTCTGTGGAAAGCAGGATCCAGAGCCATGCTCTCCCACCCAGCCCAGCCCAGGTTGAAGTGGGTTATGGAGAGACTGGTAAGTTAACAGAAGAATGGGATCTAAGAGGGAGGGTGCACAGTACAGTGTTGTTGTTTAAATGGTTGCTAGGGAAGAGTTTTGATATTCTGAAGATATGTGGCTCTGGATCCTGCTGTCCACAGAGAACAAGGAGGCACGGAGTGGAGGAGTGGCCTAGTGGTTAGGGTGGTGGACTTTGGTCCTGGGGAACTGAGGAACTGAGTTCGATTCCCGGCACAGGCAGCTCCTTGTGACTCTGGGCAAGTCACTTAACCCTCCATTGCCTACCGCATTGAGCCTGCCATGAGTGGGAAAGTGCGGGGTACAAATGTAACAAAAAAAAATGTTGAAGTGAAATCATTTTATTTAACGTTTGCAAATTTCCTTTTCCTCTCCATTCTTCTCCTACTGAAAGAATGGGAGGACAACCAGCTGATTAAAGATAGAACACTGAAACCACTTTAGGAAGAAAGGATGGTACTGTACTACAAATTGTCACTGTTGAGGTCGAGAGCACTAAAAAGGGATCTCAACAGGAAAGAGCCTACAACTCTTGGCCACCAAAAACACTATTTTCAATGTCAAACAGCTTGAGTGAAGCTGACTTAATAGTTTCAAATGGTTCTCCCATCAACTCCTTCAGGACCAGATTAAGATCCTAAGGTGGAACCACCGGCAGGAAAGGCAGATGTATATGCTTGACGCCACAGAATAAATGTGTCACATCTGGATGAGCAGCCAGCAGATACCCCCAAATTCTATCCCAGTAGCAGGCTAGAGCTGCCACCAACACCTTCAAAGAATTCAGGGCCAGATATTTCTCTAGACCACACTGCAAGAAGGCCAGAACTTGAGGAACTGTAGCCTTACACAGGGATACATTCTGCTCCAGACAGCCTGCCTCAAACAACCTTCACATACTAAGGTAAGCCACTACCCCCAGAGAGTACCCTGGCTTTGAGTTTTGCCTTCTCAAGAGGTAGGCTGTGAGAATAAAGCTAGGTTCTCCTTTGCTAATGGACCCCAATGAAAAAGTGCTCTTAGTGAGGCTTACACAGGAGATCTCCCACCAGCAGTATGACCAGTTTCACATACCAATGCCAGCAAGATCACAAGAGACTGATAATCTGCAATCCTCTAAGACAATATTGTTATCATTGGCCCTGGGGAAGAGGGAGGGACACAAAGAGCAATTCTCTCTAGGACCACCACTGAACTAGGGTTACCAGACCACTACAGCCGATCTCCCTCCTCTGGCAGAAGAAACGGCACACTTTGGCGTTCTACACTCTCCCTACAACATCAGGCTGATGATTCATCACCTCCCGCCTGCTTGTGATGTCCTGGTACTACAGTCATTGTGAAGACACCACCTGTAGCTTCTCTCCTTTAACATCTGTAGCTCTTTTTTCCCCCCTTTTGTTCTCCCAATAACTTTAATGCTCCTCACAAGCCAAAAGACTGCATGGACCTACAACCCAATCATTCGCTGGATACCAAGAATACTGGACTTGGTGACAAAAATACTGGAGGCTGGTAGGGTAGCTGTACAGGCACTCTATATGGAAGTCATATCAGCATTTTGTGTTCTCTGCCTCCATATGCTGGTGAGAGCGCAAAAATCCTTCCATCTGGACTGGTCTGGCTAGGATGAAGAGCAACTACTACAAAATCTCTGTACTAAAAAATCAGATCTTAAGGCACAAGGGTCAGTTCTTTTTGATCCCCATATGGATTCCCCCTCTCACCTTTCTCAGCATCTTCATCCTGTTCACCAGTCTGCATTTTCTCCAAGCCCTCCCCTAGCCGCAGCAGGGTGTCTCCATTCGGAAGTGCTTTGCTCTGCTGCTGTGCCATCTTTTGCCGGAGACTGTTGATCTCACGCCTCAGTAGCCGGATACGGCGAGTTCGGGCACCACTCGATCGCATGGTGCTCACCATGTCTAGCTTCTCTAATAGCTCCTTCAATTGTGCCTCTGGAGAAAGATGGGCACGGTTCTCAGGTACCAAAATGTTATCCACTGCACAGAAAAACAACATGACATTGTAAGGCCTGTGCCATGCAAAAACACAAACATTTGAAAGACTTTTAAGAGGGGGAATTGGGGACAAAATAAGGAACTATGTCAATCTTTAATGTAACAGAAATGCACTGGAGTCAGGGAACTTTACAGTGGAAGAAAGCAGACTGCAGTCACTGGCAGCAGTTTTAAGCCTGTAATTTTCCTCTGCAGAAGTACCATCCACAGCTTACTGACTAATCATCTGTTGCACAGACAAATGCTACATTTTCAAAAAAGAAATATTTAAAGACAAGATGAAAAAAATGAGAATCTGCACTTTTACACACACCATTTTGAAAAATATCCATTCACAGACAGTTTGGAGACTACATCAGATTGGCTACAGTAAGAAGCAAGAATTCCAGATCTGATTCCAAATCCTCCTCTTCATTAAGAATACAATTACCTCTCCATTATGGCTGCCCCGATATTAAAGATAACAGCTTGGACTTTGTCCTTCATGCATAAATTCTGTTGTCCAAACTCCTCACTCATTTCAAGAAAGCTTATGAATGTACAGGCAAAGTAAGTATACCTGCATATAGTCCAGGTAATTGTTTTTCTGCATAAAATTACTTCCTAAGAGAGTAATTTTCAAAACTATTTCTAGAGATGAGATGGAGATGTAGCTTCATAAAACTGCCCACCAAATACACAGGTAAACTAATGTGCACACAGACTATATGCAAGTTAAGTTTACTAGACTAGGCACAGGTGTTTCCTGGTGGTGGTGGTGGGTTGGGAAGAGATTTGCATTTGTGTGCATAGTTTTGAAAATTTGAACACTTGTATATAAATGAACTCTGAAAACGTGTGCGTGCAAAAGAACAGGCATAAATATAAGCGCATAATTTCTAAGAGTAATTTTCACAGCTGAAATACACGCTTATCCTCTGTGAAAATCCAGCAAAGTCCACACATACTTTTTACCTGTACAAACAGCCTAATAATCAAAGCAGGAGCTTAAATCGCACTCAGTGGGCCTACTGCTGATATTGAGCTGCACTTAACCAGGCAATGTCCCAGAATATTGGCATTAACTGGCCATTTTTAATGTAGACAGGAAAAAGGGTGTTCTGGAGGCAGAGGCAGGGAAGAGCCAGGAAATAGGTAGGTGCCAAAAACAGTCAGTACCGGTGTCTGCATAGCAAACCAAGCATGAAGCAGTCTTAACTTTGCTCAGTTAGCTATGCAAGTGGCGGAACTGAATATTGGCTGCATCCACATAGCTTCTGGGTAGTGGCAGAAGATGTTGATCTTCTCTCCCTCCTGAATCCTCCACCAAGGTCCAACCTCCCCTCCCAACCCCCACTAACACGACCTAACCCCACCCCACCCCACCCATGAGTGGTCTCCCCTCCCTGCTCCCCCCCCCAATAGAAGACTCCCTCATGGTCCCTTTATAGCAGACCCCCCTCGACATCCATCCTCCAATAGCAGATCCTCTCCCCTACCCAGCTGTAACAGCCCCTCCTGGGCCTTCCTTATACTCCCTGGTGGTCCAGTGGAGTAAGCAGGGCAGAAGCGAACCCCACTCATTTCTCCCCAGCCTTCCATATGGTGGGTGAGGGGGGCATACTGTGAGGGGGGAGGTGAAGAAAATAACCGATCCCCTTATACAGGACCCAACCAGTACTTGCATAAAGTACCTTATGTGGATTCCAGCCTGAATATCGTCTGGGACCCGCATTAATTTCAGTTGGCTAGCACAAGTCCAGTGAGAGTCAGATATTTTAATGAATTGGCACTGAATATTCGGGACTAATTTAGCTGGTGATGGTCAGCATTACAAAAAAACGTTGACTGCCGCCGGCTGAATATGGACTAGACTTGTATTCTAGGTTAAAAAAAAAAAAAGATTCAATAGTTTAAATGTTATTTCCCAAACTTGCAAATTCAATGATTTGACTTTCTTCTGCTTCAGGACAAGGATACAATTCCACAGAAAAATTAGGCAAGCAAAATTTTGTTAAAACTAATATATAAAGGCAGACAGAAACAGGAATACAGTTATGAGAGATCAGAAGAAAGACAGTGACAAGCAGAGGATAAATGTTACATTGTAAAAATGAAGTAAAAAGGATTGATATTCTGCACTTTTTAACCTGGTAGGAGGGTTCCTACCCAGTTATATTACACTGACTGGCATTGATATTCAGTGGCACTTAACTGGAGAGTGCTGCTGAATATCTGCTCTGACTGCCATGGCACTGTCCATGCTGGAGTGGTCTGGGAAGGAGTCGGGGTGAAGTTATCCAGGCACCGCCAATATGCAGTGCCAGTGCCCAGGTAACTATCTGGGCAAGTAGGTCATCATGCAGCATACTTAGCATAACTTCCAGGAGCTGCTGAAGACCCAGATATTCAGTACTGGCACCCAGCAGCCAGCATATTTTAGGGAAAGGGAGGGAGAACATGTAGAAAGTTGCTGAGCTCATATGTTTGGAGATTAAGAAGCAGAGGATGATCTTATCTGGGACTCACCATCATCCCAAGAGAACCGATAATAGTCTTCTGTTTTTGGTGATTCAGGGAGATGCATCCCCAATTCTGTTTCAAAGCCAATGTTCTCAACCTGTCGTCGTGTCTGCCGGAGTATGGCTCCACCAAGGTCCCTGAGCCGCACAGCTGCTCGGTGGAAAATAGTATCTTTAGTGTTATACTTCATGCAGTTGATGACTATGAGGTTAAAGTCTTCTTCAAAATCGTCCAGTGTTTGGTAGAGATGGGATTCCAGCTTCTGCCTCATGGTAGAAAAATCCATGGGACGCGAAATGAATTCCAGGTAATCTGGAACCTAAACATATAAAACCTGTACAATTACAAAAACCATTTACTAGGCAACCAGAGTGCATCCTACCCTTACAGTAACAATGAACTAATGTACCAAGACCATGCACACATTACACTTGTGCACACACAGACAGAACCCAATAAAGCAAGGAGCATTCTTAAACCTGCGATGATTTACTATAATACTACCAGGCATACAAAGCAACATGCAGTACATGTTAATTTACTGGGTAACTAAAATCTCCTTCCAATCTTTTAAGAAATACTTTTGTTGCTTGATCCACATCCCACTGGCCCTGGTGGTTAACACAGGTCCCCTGTGCCTAAACAACAGTGGCTGGCCAATCACACTGCTCTTTCAGCGATCACCTAGATTTCTGGTTGAGCTGACTTTAGGGATGTATAACCTCTGTGATCATACAGGGTGCAGTAACATTTTTAAAGGTGCATTTGGGGAAAGGCAAGAAAGATCTGTCAGATGGGAAGATGGTTTCCACAGTGCTCTGAGGAGGAAGAAGGATAAAGGTCCCTCCCCCCTCCCATGGAGGGCGCTATAACAGGGTATCACTGACCTTACAGCCACTTCCAATCTGTGGCAAGAACTAGTGACTTCTGCAGTCCTAGCAATGAACTCTGGGGCCCAGGCCACAGTCTCATGCTCTTGGTACCTGCTTAAAACTGTGCCATACACTCTGCTCCCCTCTTAGTACTTGGCAAAGAAACAAAAGCAGAAAAGTGAGTGGCAGACTGAGCACACTGCTTATGGTATATTAGTAATATTAATAATATTTTTAAAAAAACGTAAAAAAACAAAACAAAATAATTAAAGGTTCCTGTTTATTTTCATTCTCTAGATTTACATTTCAAAATGTTAAGTCTTCCAACATATCAATTCTGCATTAAAAACCCAAGTAGATTTGGATGATACTATGTTCAGATCACTGACCAGCACTACCTAACACTGGACACCAGATGGGAAGTATAAATGGGGCTCCCCCCTCTCCCCCCCCCCCCAAAAAAAAAAACATGGAAAAAAAAACAGCAGAGTAAAAGATGAAGATTTAAATCCTGCCACTGGCTACCATGACCACAGTGGATTTTAGACTGATTTGGAGAGATTCAAGGAAAGAAAATTAACATGTAAGATCTAATTTTTCCTTCCTTATTCTCTCTCTAGACCAGTCCCGATGCATGGTATGTACCCTAACCCCAATGCATCTGAACAAGTGTGATTTGGAGAGTTACTGGGTGTGCCATACAAAATTCTGCCCTCCCTAGTGCTGTATGGTCAGGGCCTTCATGGAATTCAGTAAATCCCCAGCCCTGCCACGATGCTGTCTATTGTTTTTTAATTTCTTTTTAAACTTTGCAGCAGTATGTCTCTTGTGCCTTTCTTCTCTCCCTCCTCTCATGGGTGCAGCACCTCTCTTCCCTCTTTAAGTGCAGCTGCTCTCCCCGTATCTTCCATGTCCAGCATTTTTCCTGCTCCACTCTCTAATGGGTCCAGCATCTTTACCAATTTCCCCTGCTCCCTCATTGTCCTTCAAAACCATTTCCTTTGCCAGCTGCACCAGCAGCAACAAACATACACTGTCAAGTCAGCCCTGGAGCCTTCTCCTTGCCCAGTCCCACCCATGTGCAAACAGGAAGAAGAGTTAGAGGGGGTGGGATGTGCAAAAAGATGACTCCAGGGCCAGCTACAGATAGCATGTGTTTATTATTGCTGCAGCTGGTAAAGGAAACAGATTTTACAGACCATGAAGGGGCAGGGGAGGACTGGAACAACATAGCTTTGCTTTAGAGAGCTCCAAGGGGTAAACAAATGCACCACCAATGGATTAGTTGCCATTTTTTTTTATAATCTTTTGGTGAACGAGGTCCAAAAGCACTGATCCCAATGTGATATCCTGTAATTCCTGCTGCTCCATCAAAGTCATCATTTTATCCTGCCCAACCTCCCACACTTTAATAAGCTTTAAATGAGCCGCCCAATAGTACCACAATAGATTGGGAACACCACTATCCACCCAACTCCACTGCTTGTCAAGTCAAAGATTTAGATAAACATGATGCCCTCCCCACCAGGACCAGTAATGATAATAATAAGCGCAAGAGATTCATCTTTACTGCTGCCATACACCCCGACCAAGACAACCAACCACCTCTCCACTGACATAAATCCCTACAAAGTTGCTTAAATAAAGGAACATAATTCAAGGAGAATAACTGTGTCAAATCTCTTAGCATCTGTACTCCCAGACATCTAAAGCTGTGCGAGGCCCACTTAGACAGCAACCCCTGTTGCAACAATCCATCATCCTCATAAGATGTAGTGACCCCCATTAATTCAGCTTTATCTAAGTTAACCCTAAACCCAGAAACCACACCATAATCACCCAATTCCCGTAACAAAATGGGTAATGTGAGTCTTGGAGAATGCTCAAACAGTAAGATATCATCAGCAAAAAAAGTCAATTTGTGCTCATAACCCCCCCCCCCCACCCCCCTTGACATCAGCCATAGTTCTGATCCTCTGGGCAAATAGCTCAATTGACAACACAAAAAACAAAGGGGAAAGGGGGCACCCCTGTCGAGTACCCCATTCAATGGCAAAGGGGACCATATACCCTCCATTGACCTTAATCCCAGCCAAGGGCCCTAACTGCATGACCCAACCTAAAAACCCAATCCAAACCCTATTTTCTGCAAAACCTGAAACAAGAAGGGCCATGAAACCCTATTAAAACCTTTTTCTGTATCCATAGCCAGAAAGGCAACTTTCTCCCCAGAATGCTGTGCACTCCAAAGAATATTCAAAGTCCTCTGAATATCATCCACCACCTGTCTTTTAGACACAAAGCCAGATGAATAAGTCTATAAAGTACCTTCCTCAAATACACAGCCACGATCTTAGCCAATAACTTAACATCTAAGTTCAGCAGCAAAACGTGACTATAAGACCCACCCACACACTGCTGGGTCTTCACCAGGCTTTAAAAGAAGAGTTATCCCTGCCTCCCACATACTCCCCAGTAATGGATCCCTTCAAAAACACCCATTGCTCACCCACTGAACACAACCCACCTCTCCAGAAAAAACAACATAACATTTTGCAGAAAATCCAACTAAGCCAGGTGCCTTTCCATTTTTTAAGCTTTTGATCACAGACAATTTCAGACAACAAAAAAGGCACATCCAGTTGCTCCCGCTTCTCCCTAGTAAGATGAGGTAAGACAACCTGTGATAAATAACCTAGAATATCTGTTCCAGCCCCCACCTTTCCCGACTATAAAATCTCTTATAAAATTGCAATAATTGTTCTATTATCTCTCCAGCCTTATAATATAAGACATCTCCCACCCCTTTAATTTTTGAAATAATGAGAGGTTCGCTGTCCTCTCAAAAATCTAACCAACATTCACACGGACTTATTCCCATACTCAAAACATTTTAACAGCACCGGCTCCACTTGAAATCGATGCAGCTCATTCCTGCATTGCTTCAGCTGTTGTAAAATATCAGGAGTGGCTCTTAATTAATGAAGACATTCTAAAGTCACCAAACTGATTCTGATCTAACTGCCTTAACAACATCCCATAATACTCTCTCTCACACCTTTCTAGCATCATTCCTCTTCAAACATCCATGAATTACCTCTCTAATCTCATCACAAATATGCTTGTCCTACAACAAACTTTTATTTAGCCTCCAAAACGTTTGGTGCCTCTCCCTGTCCAGTCCCCTCAATTTAACCCATACAGGTGCACAGTCCGAAACCTGAATATTCTCTATATTCGAATCAATCACTTGACCCCCCCCCCCCCCCCCGAGCTGTCTATGACACCAAACAACATTAATTCATGTATATGTGTCTTTTGCATGAGACTAAAATGAATATGTTTTTTGTGCCAGATGTTGGAGCCTCCAGATATCCAGGTCATCTAAATTCTTAACCAAATCCAAAAGTCTTTTCCTATGGGAGTGACTCCCCTCGCCTCCCCCCTTACAGTGATCCATAGTGGCTGCTGCAGTTAAATTTAAATCCCCACCAACTATTATTTCCGCTGAGCAAGCTGACATGCTTCCCTGCAAAGCCCTAATTAAATCCCTTTGACTCACATTGGGAACATACAGATTTACCAAAATGAGCAGTCTCCCACAGACCCGACCTCGAATAGCAAGACAGCTACCCAAAGGACCTCTATAAACTTCCTCTTTAATAAAAGGGATACCCTTGCAAATAAAAACTGATAAGCTCCCCTTCTTCCCCCAAGAAGGATCACTATGCATAAATCAGTCACTAAATTCCCTAAAGCACAACAAGTGGAAACCCTGTTTTCTAATATGAGTTTCCTGCAGGAAGATTATATCCCATTGCAAGCGCTTCAATTCACAAAGTACTATGCTCCGCTTCCCTGGATCATTCATGCCATTAACATTCCATGATCCCACCTGGAACCCATTCCTCTCCCCCTCCCATCCTTACCCTACAACCCATCCCCTCATCCTGCCCTTTTCCACCCAACTCCTGACCAACCCCTCTACCAGTCAGCTGTCCCCTCAGATAGCCAACGTCAGATTGGACAGCCTCATTTACCCCCCCCCCCCCAAATTATAACAATCATTCACTCACTTATCCCAGCTTACTCATACCAAACCATCCATCCATTTACTTCACTAACACGCATACCCTTAACTCCAAATGCAGTACAAATAATGCAACTGCAATTAGTATATAGCAGAGAAAAATAATTTTATTTGTATCCCACATTTTCCCACCTATTTGCAGGCTCAATGTGGCTTACATAGTACCGGAATGGCAATTGTTGTTTCCGGTGTGAACAAATACATTGTGCTGTAGTGGTAGGAAGAAGTTTATATGGCAAAGCCATAGAATGGTCCTGATGGGAAGAGTATTATTGTGAACGTACATACTTTGGTTTTCATGTGTAGCCAAGGTCGGTCTTTTAGGTTGGTTCGGGATGGTATGCCTTTTTGAACAGGGTGGTTTTTAGCATGTTCCGGAAGTTTAGGTGGTTGTATATCGTTTTCACTGCCTTTGGTAGCGCGTTCCACAGTTGTGTGCTTATGTAGGAAAAGCTGGGTGCATAAGTAGATTTGTATTTAAGACCTTTGCAGCTTGGGTAGTGTAGGTAGAAATGTGATCATGCTGAAATAGAGGCGGTTTTGGTTGGTAGGTCGATTAAGTCTATCATGTATCCTGGCGCTTCGCCATAGAGAATTTTATGAACCATGGTGCAGATTTTAAAGGCAATGCGTTCTTTTATTGGGAGCCAGTGTAGTTTTTCACAGAGGGGTTTTGCACTTTCAACTCGTGTTTTTCCAAATATGAGTCTGGCTGCCATGTTTTGAGCAGTTTGAAGTTTCTTTGTTTTTTTGCAACCTGCGTAGATTCTATTGCAGTAGTCTAGTTGACTTATTACCATTGATTGTATCAGGTTGTAAAAGGTATCCCTTGGGAAGTATAATATCAACACCACATGCAGTTGTTGCCAAACTCAGGTTTCTGGAACTGCTGCTTCCAAGTTCACATTAGCATTCCACCCACTAGTGGATAGCACAGATTGCCTTGTTGATTTTCCAGACATCTCATGTGATGATCGCTCTGGAGAAACTTTCACTGGCAGATCTGTGCAATCCAAGTCAGCCAGGGCTTTCCACACTTCCAACACAGTCTGAGACCAGCATGACTGTCCCGCAACTGTAATCCATAGTCCAAAGGAGCAAAGAACAAACCTTAAAGAAACTTCAGGCCACTCAAAACACGGCAGCTAGGCTTATCTTCGGAAAAACGCGATTTGAAAGTGCAAAACCCTTTTGTGAAAAACATTGGCTCCCAATCAAAGAACGCATTGCTTTCAAAATCTGCACTCTGGTTCACAAAATTATCTACGGGGAAGCTCCGGGATACATGACAGACTTGATCGACCTACCAACTAGAAACACATCCGAATCAACACAAATATACCTAAATTTGCACTACCCAAGCTGCAAAGGACTCAAATACAAATCAACTTACGCGTCCAGTTTTTCCTACATAAGCACACAACTGTGGAACGCATTACCAAAAGCCTTGAAAACTACAAACGACCACCTAAACTTCCGGAAAACACTAAAAACTAACCTGTTTAAAAAGGCATACCCTACCGATCCAACATAAATGCCTGACCTCTGCAACACAACAAAACTAAAGAACGTAATGGACAGAATACAACTCTTCCGTTGTACGATTCCCTAGTGTGGCTGTGCCACATGAATTTTATCTTACCACACTGAGCCTACAAATAGGTGGGAAAATGTGGGATATAAATATAACAAATAAATAAATAAAGCCATTTATATCTCAAATTGGCCTGTTGCAAATATTTAGTCACCTCCCTCATTTCTCTGTACCATGTCAATGATACCTTTGCCAAGTTTTGAAAAACCAGAACCTTACAACTGTCCCAAACCACTTCTCCTAATGCTCTGGCTTTTATCCAAACCTCTTCTTTAGTTCCAAAATTGTGAAAGTAGGCTATGATGTCACATGAAGCTGATTCCCACTGGGGCTCCAGATTCTGGTGTTCCCGGTCCAGCATAATTTTACAACAACTTGAGCCAGCCCGCTCCAACTTCAGATCCATTAACACCTGTTCACAGATAACCCAGATCACATGGGCAGTTTTCATACTTAATTTCTAGGATCCCTCAGAAATGCAGGTTGCAGCGCCTCAATTTATTCTCCAAGTCCTCCAGCACTAATTGCATCTCAAGCCTCTCCGGGTGTCCTGCATATTATCCAATTAAAGAGAGCTCAGAGACTGTTACACCCAGCTGCTCCTCAGCCTGTTCAATCTGGATGACCACCTTGCACAACTCAGATCGAAGCTCTGCAATTGCTGCCTGAATATCCTTGTGCATCGTCGACATTTCCTCCTTCAAGGCTTGGAACCAATGAGCCACATCCCATTTTGTAACATCTATCTCGCTCACCACCAGTGACACATGGTCATCCTCTGGCACCATTTTATGCCAGTCCTTATCAGCAGCATACTGAAATTTTTCTAATTTCTTTCGAGTAGACAACATCTTAGACACCCATATCAGGTAAGTCAAGTTATAAATCTCAACAGGGGATGAGAGAGTAAGCTCTTTTCACCAGCTCTCTAGCACAGCTAAGCCCCTAGATGTCCATATCAAAGTGATGACATGCTGTCACTTCCTCTATATTTTAGAATTTTAGTAATGTACCTTTTAATTTAAAGAACATTTTCTGGCATTTTGGAGTAATGTGGCCAGTGGTTTAGTGTGCCAGAACTTTATTTCCCATACTACAAGCATACACTGCTTTCCAGATGTTGCCCCTCTCTCAAACTATTGACCTCAGGGTCAGGCCTTAGGCATGGGGGCACCAAAGACCTCTGATGCATCAACAAAGCTTCATCTCATGGACTGGAGATCAATGCTAGAGCAACAAACATCAACCAAAACCCTCAGAGGTCTCAATGTAGATAAATCACCTATAGGCAACTCATAAGAACATAAGAATAGCCACTAGGTCAGACCAGAGGTTCATCTAGGCCAGTATCCTGCTTCCAATAGTGGCCAATCCAGGTCACAAGTACCTGGTAGAAACCCAATTAGCAGCAGCATCAATCCCAGGGCAAGTAGAAGCTTACCCCATGTTTATCTCAATAAAAGACTATGGACTTTTCCTCCAGAAACTTGTCCAAAATATTTTAAACCTAGATACACTGACTGCTGTTACTACATCCTCTGGCACCAAGTTCCAGAGGTTAACTATTCTTTGAGTGAAAAAAATATTTCCTCCCATTTGTTTTAAAAGTACTTCCATGTAATTTCATTGAATGTACCCTTGTCTTTGAACTTTTTGAAAGAAAAAAAAAATCGATTCACTTTTACCCGTTCTACACCACTCAGGATTTTGTACACCTCAATTGTAACACCCCCTCAGCTGTCTTTTTTTCCAAAGTGAAAAACCCTAACCTCTTTAGTCTTTCCTCATATGGGAGGAGTTCCATCCTCTTTATCATTTTTGCTGCTCTTCTTTGAACCTTTTCTAATTCCACTATATCTTTTCTGAGATACGGCAACCAGAATTGAACTCAATACTCAAGGTGAGGTAGCACCATGGAGTGATACAGAGGCATTATAATACTCTTGATCTTATTTAGCATCACTTTCCTAATAATTCCTAGCATCCTGTTTGCTTTTTTGGCCACCACCGCACAGTAGACAGAAGATTTCAGTGTATTGTCTACAATGACACCTAAATCTTTTTCTTGAGTGCTGACTCCTAAGGTGGACCCTAGCACCAGGTAACTATGATTCGGATTATTCTTCCCAATGTGCAGCACTTTGTATTTGCCCACATTAAATTTCAGCTGCCATTTGGATGCCCAGTCTTCCTGCAATTTTTTAGAATCCACGTTTTGACATCTTCAAATTTGGTGATGACACAAAACTATTCAATCACCTCACCCATCCTTCCAATTTTCAGATTATTTATAAATACATTAAATAGTTCCAGTCCCAGTACAGATCCCTACAGCACTCCACTACTTACCCTGCTCCATTGAGAAAAATGGCCATTTAACCCTACCCTCTGTTTTCTATCCAATAACCAATTCCTAATCCACAGAAAGACATTGCCTCCTATCCCATGCCTTTTTCATTTTCTCAGGAGTCTCATGAGGAACTTTGGTAAAAATCTAGATGAACTACATCAACCGGTTCACTTATAGCCACATTTTTATTCATGCCTTCAAAGAAATGAAGCAAATTGGTGAGGCAAGACTTCCCTTGGCTGAACCCATGCTGACTCTGTCCCATTAAACCATGTTTGTCTATGTGTTCTGTAATTCTAGTCTTTATAATAGTTTCCACTATTTTGCCCGGCACTGAAGTCAGGCTTCCCAGATCCCCCTGGAACCCTTTTTAAAAATTGGCGTCTTGAGGATTGGTTGGATAGCTTCTTCTCTGACCAATGATTTTAAAGCTGCAGAATCAGGCTGATTTAAGAAACACTAATCCCGCTCCTTGAAATTCCTCATGATGCTCCTCAAGCCATCAACAAAGGTGTGGGAAGAAGAGCACCTGTAGCCACATCCTCCTGGTGGCTACAGGTGGGTATTACAAGCAGGGTCTCAGATCCTTGGACGCTGGCTCATCCTCTCCGATGTCCTGGAAAATAAGCAATCCTCACGGTCAGGTGTGCTTCAAGAACACCAGTGACCTTGGTGCCTCAATGCTCTCAGTACCTAACTCAGTGATGGCGAAACTTTCAGAGACAGAGTGCCCAAACAGCAACCCAAAATCTAATTATTTATCGCAAAGTGCCAACAGGGCAATTTAACCTGAATAACAGGTGTCGGTACTCATTATGGGCGGCACATTTGACTCCACCCCTATGAAAGCCACACCCCTTACATCAGCCATGGCGCATATAAACAGACATCATTGAAAATATTATACTAGTATAGGAGAAAAAAAATTACATGATTTTTTTTCATTATAAATCATTTCTGTAAGCTGTTACAGCTCCAGTATACCCAGTGCAAAATAAGACAGCAGATGTAAATTCTCAAATTGGACATATTCCAAACACTAAAATTAAAATAAAATGATTTTTTTCTACCTTTGTTGTCTGGTGATTTTGTTTTTCTATCCATATTGGTCCGAGTCTCTGATTCTGCTGCTATCTGTTCTCTTAACTCCGTTTCCAGGGCTTCCTTTCCATTTATTTCTTTACTTTCCTCCTTTCTTCTTCATTTCTTGCCCTCCATCCATAAGTAAAAGCTGGGTCCTCCTCTGTGGAATTGACTGGAGGAGGTATAATGTGGATCCAGCTTTTGCCTATTTTCTCCATCCATGTGCAGTTTTTCTCCTCCCTGCCCTCCCTTCCATCCACCCTCCTCCCCCCCAGCACCAGGCACAAAGCACCCCTCCCTCCCTCTCACCCAGCACCAGGCACCAAGCACTCCTCCCTCCCACCCAGCATCAAGCACCAGGCACACCTCCCTCCCACCCAGCACCAGGAATCAGGCATCTCACCCAGCACCAGGCACCCCTCCCTCCCACCCAGCATCAAGCACCAGGCACACCTCCCTCCCACCCAGCACCAGGCATCCCACCCAGAACCAGGCACCAAGCATCCCTCCCTCCCACCCAGCATCAAGCAGCAGGCAGGCAGGCATCCCTCCCTCTCTCCCTCCCACCCACCCACCCAGCATCAAGCACCCCTCCCTCCCACCCAGCATCAGGCATCTCACCCAGAACCAGGCACCAATCATCCCTCCCTCCCACACACCCAGCATCAAGCACCAGGCAGGCACCCCTCCCTCCCAGCATCAAGCACCAGGCACCCCTCCCTCCCTCCCACCCAGCATCAAGCCTTCCTCCCTCCTTCCCTCCCACCCAGGCTTTCTTCCCTCCCTCCCTCCGAGCACCAGGTCACCCCCCCGCCCCCCCTCTGAAATTTAAAACTCATACCTGCGCGGGATTAAGGCGTCGTCGGCAGCGACAGCAGCAGTGAAAAGCGTGCTGGCTCGGCGCGCCTTCAGCCTTCCCTTCTGTCTCTCAAGCTCTGGTCCCGCCCTCATTTCCTGTTTCCGCAAGGGCGGGACCAGAGCTTGAGAGACAGAAGGGAAGGCTGAAGGCGCACCGAGCCAGCCCAGCACGCTTTTCACTGCTGCTGTAGCTGCCGACGCCGCCTTAACCCCGAGCAGGTATGAGTTTTAAATTTTTGGGGGGAGGGCCCAGAACTGGCTGAGGCGATGGTGCGCGTGCCAGCAGAGAGGGCTCTGCATGCCCTCTCTGGCACGCGTGCCATAGGTTCGCCATCAATGACCTAACTCCAAAGTGGTGATTTGCCAATGCGTACTGGCCTTCGCTTCGCTTCCGGCATCACGGTCCCTTGGCAATCATGAAAATGAGGACGAATCCTTCCTTTTCTTTTGGTGGGACTGTGATGATTGGTTCTAATGGCCTCTGCCAATGCTTGATGCCAAAGGTGACCTACACACTCGATGCAGATACATCCCCAGTGTCCATTGCTGTTTTGGGACCCATGGAGACTGATGTTTTCGATGTCAAAGTTGATGGACCAGACTTCTGTGTGCCAAAAATTTGTTTGTATTGTTTCTCACACCACATATCCCCCTTGTAGGAATCTGTGAACCCCTGGCTGATTAAATCACTTGGTCGGGGTTAATCAGTCATTTTCAGCAACACTTAACCGGTTAATGCTGCTGAAAATGTCTGGTTAGCGCATATCTCAAAGCCAGCTATTTTGACAGCATTAAGTGGGGTGGAGTCAGCACTTGGCTTGTTAAGGAGAAATTAGGTATTACCTGATAATTTTCTTTGCAGTAGTTCTTCTCACTATTCCAGAATCTGTGGGATTGTTGTGTCTATCAACCAGCAGGTGGAGATAGAGAACTGAAAACTGAGCTGAGGCATCTCTTTCTTGACATCCAGACTAGCTCATCAGTCTTTATGTAGGCAAGAAGTAAGGATAAATTCAGAATAAACATAAGAACTTTAAACAACTCGCTCACCTAACACTAACCAGACAAGCAAACATATGTGGACCTCTCTCATCCTTGGACAACTTATAGCGAACAAGAGATATGCAGGAAGCACCATGCCAGGTAACAGTTGTCATTATTTGACTATTATGTGCAGGTCTTTTTCTGCCGTCATCTACTATGTTACTATGTTACTTCACACTGACTAAACATCTCAGAAACCTTGGGAGGGCCTCTGGAATAGTGGGAAGGACCAATGGAAAGAAACTTATCCGGTAAGATCTAATTTCTCCTTCCATTACCTAGCTTTCCACTATTCCAGAACCTGTGGATTGTTCAAAAGCAATCCCTACGCCAGTGTCCTGAGGACCAATACCCCAAACTGGCTTACAAGCACGCTGTAACATCCATCTTGTAGTACTTGGCAAAAATATGGAGCATCAACCACGCTGCCACCTTTAAAATATCCTGCAGAGACAGTAAGGTAGTCTCTGCCCAGGATGTCGCTTTATGCTTCACAGAATGAGCCGACAAGGCCCAAGGAGCCTGCTTCACCGCAAGCAAATAAGCTGACACAATAGTCTTCTTCAGCCATCTAGCAATTGTGGGCTTGGAAGCCGTGAGGCCAAGCCTTTGTTTACCAAAAAGCACAAACAGTCTTTCCAATTTACGAAACTCATTCGGGACTACCAGATATCTAAATAAGGACTCTACGCACATAAAGAAGCTTCAAAGAAGAATCCTGAGCTTCTTTGTCCTCTCTGCAAAAGGATCCCTGAAGCTCTGAAACCCTACATACCAATGCCGCCACTACCAAGAATGCTGTCTTTAATGTAAGATCTTTCAAGAAAGCCTTTCGGAGTGGCTTGAAACGAGGCTTCTGAAGAGCCTGAAATACTAGATTAAGGTTCTACTCTGGACACGGCATACAAAAGGAAGGCCGCAAGCAGCCCGCTCCCCTCAAGAATCGAATGACATCCAGGTGTGCCACAAGATACGTCTTCTGTAGGTGGCCCCTAAAACTGGCCAAAGCCACAACCTGAACTTTTAGAGAATCCAACGCTAATCCTTTCTGAAGGCCTGCCTACAGAAATACTAGGATGGGCGCAATTTGAGCTGTGAAGGGAGAACCCCAGCCCTCGAGTGTCCTCCACAACCTCGCATACGCCACGGATGTAGAGCGTTTCCAAGCCTAAAGCAAAGTAGCAATGGCCAAATCAGAATAACCTTTCATCTTAACTGAGCCCTATCGATGGCCAAGCCATAAGACCAAAGGGACACAGATCCTCCATGAGCACCAGACCTTGCTTCAGTAGGCTGTGTACCTGCGGAAGACAGAGAGGACCCCCATCCAGCAGTCGAATCCAACCAACCAATCCAGGGTTACAAGAATTATTTGACCCCTGTGCAATATAATCCTTTTCAATACACAGCCTACCATAGGCCAAGAAGGGAAGACATACAGCAGATGTGTCACCGGCCAGGGCTGCAGTAAGGCATTGATCCCCATCCGACGGCTGAAGAATTTGGGCACTTTGGCATTCCTTTCCATCACCATCAAGTCCAGAAGCAGAGAACCCTATTGGTTCACTATCAGCTGAAAATCTTGGCTGGATGGTTCCCATTCTCCCGGGTCTAAAGAGTGCCGGCTGAGAAAGTCTGATTCCACATTCAAGGACCTCCATTGTGAGCTGCCAACAAGCAGAAAAGATATTTTTTCTGCCCAACTCATGAAGGAGGCTGCCTACATCGCCATCGGACAACTTCGGGTCCCACCTTGCTTCCTGATATAAGCCACTGCCATTGCACTGTCAGAGAAAACTCGAACCAGGACCCCCGCCAGAAAGGGAGTAAAGTCACGTAAGGCATTCCGCATTGTCCTGAGTGCCAAGTAATTTATCGACCACTGAGACTCCTGTTCCGTCCAGGTGTCCTATGCCACAAGGAACTTGTAATGAGCTCCCCAACCTGACTTGTTGGCATCCCTTGTCTCCACCTCCCATTGTGTTATTGGAAAGGGAGTGCCGACAGTCAAATTCTGGGTGACAACCACCACTGAATACGTCTGGCAATCAGCGTCCAAGGAAGATGAAGGTTGTACTTCTGTGACACTGGAGAACAGTGGCTGAGAAGAGATTCCTGTAATGGCCGCATGTAAGCCCTTTCCAATGGCACCACTTCCATTGCCGCTGTTGTATTCCCAGATCCTGAGCTTGCCTTGACTAAGGAGAACACAAATCTGTTGAACCAGCTTCAACCTCCTGCATTCCATAAGGAAGATCCTCTCCCATGCTGTGTCGAATAGAATGCCCTGATACTCCAGTGGTCTGATGTAATTTTGGCCCACTCCTCCTGAAACTCCTGAGCCTCCCTACCACCGGAGGAAGAGAAGAGTGGACCAGCCTCACATCACTGCAAAGCTCTGGAGGTATTAGGCGCTCTAGCTGACTAAGAGGACTTCCTGTCTGCCTGAAAGGAAGATTAGCATGCCTGAAAGCAGGACTTCTTACCATACTGCTAACAACCAGGCCGGTACCATCTGCTGTCTCAAAACTGAGAGCCCCCTGAAGATGGACAACCAGAGGCTTTCAGCTTATCCTCCAGCAACCGCTGTGACTTAGTTTCCCCCAGTTCTTTCACCAAGATACTGAGATCTTCTTCAAATATTCACTTGCCCTGAAAAGGGCAGTTTAAGTAGACATGACTTTGATGCCCAATGCCGCAATCAGAGTTGTCAACATGCCACGACAGTCAAAGACATACTGCAGGCCGTAACCCGTAACATGTCATAAACAGCACTTACCAAGTAGGCCAACCCCACTTCCAGCTGGGCGTTATGGAGCCTGTCTTGTGTTTCAGACTGCTGATGCCACTTCAGGCATGCTCTTATCACAAATGAGTGCACACTGTTGCTTGAAGGCCCAAAGAGGCCACTTCAAAGGCTTGTTTCAGCAAGTCTTCTAGCTTCCTATTCTGTAGGTCTTTTAGGGCAATGTCCCATTCCACCAGCAAGGTGTCTTCTTAGTCACCACCATAACCAGGGAGCCCACCCTGGGAAGCTGTAATTTATCCTTCTCCTCTGGACGATCCAGGGTCTGACACACGGCCCTGGCCTTGAGTGGTGACTTGCAAGGAGAAACAAGAAAGGCATCTGGAAGCGGAGGGCAAAACTCCAGGGCATACATGTACCTGACTATATCTAAGACCCACTGTTCTGAAGTTACCCAGACCCAGCTCCGATAAAACAGCTGAAGCCTGCCTCCCACAGCCAGAATCGGAGATTGGGCCCCTGCACCTTTATTGGGAGGTTCTGGCACTGCTGGATCCCCCAGAGCCTCCGTCGCGACCTCCTCTACGGTTACCCCGAAAGGGCTGAAAGGACTGACCTCTATTCCAGCACCAAGCATGTTGAGAACTAGCACCTCTACCTGTCCTGTATCTGCAAGCCTCCCTAAGGCGCCCTCAGGCCGCAGATCGGGAAGCCAAGCGGGACCTATTCTCCGGAAGCCGAGCCCCTTCGAACTCGCCCAGACTCTTGACAAGTTTCTCCAACTCATCCCCAAAAAGAAGCTTACCGTGGAAAGGAAGCTGACTCAGACGTACTTTGGATGCTACATCCGTCGCCCAGTGACGGAGCCACAAGAAGCGGCATTCCGACACTACCAGTGCCAGATTCCTCGCAGAGCCCCGAACCAAGTCATACATGGCATCCGCAAGAAAAGCGGTGCTCCATCTCCAGATTAATGACATCGGCTGCCGAATGAGAAGAGGTGTCTGCTGGAACATCGGGAAGATGCTCAGTCCAACGAAAACAGGTCCGAGCCACATACCCTTGCGGATGGCCACCTGCAAGGCCAAAGCAGAAACCTTGGAGTGCTTCAACAAAGCTTCCAACCTGCGATCCTGCAGGTCCTTGAGAGATGCCCCACCCTCAAGATGGATGGCCGACTTCTTGGTGACCGCTGTAACTAGCGCGTCCACCTTGGGGACCCGAAAGTTCTCCAGATCTGCCTGAGGGAGCTGATAAAGGCAAGCCATGGCACTACAGATTGTAAATGCGAATCGGAAACTAGCTATTCCACCTCCACCAGTTCCTTCAAATCCTCATGATAAGGAAAGGTTTTTGGAGGTCTACGAAGCCCCTTAAGAAGCGGGTCCCCTTTCCGGGACACCTGAGGGGGATCTTCAGACAATTTAAGCATCTGAAGTACCTCCGCCAACAGGAAGGGCAGCTCTTGCCTTCTAAAAATGAGTACTACCGAAGGATCCTCACCTAAGGGAGCCTCTGAGGGTTCATCCAGGGATTCTGCGTCCCCAAACTCTCCCCCCCCCCCCTCCGCATCTACTGGAGGGTCTTAACCAAGGGAGAGAGCTTCCCCCAGATCCTCTATGCCAGCCAGACGTGGCCTCTTGGACCCGGGTGCCTCAACTGCAGACCCCAAGGGCCCATTCCATTGAGGAGGGGCCGGACAACCCGCTGCAGCATCAGGAGAAATTCCTCTCTTCAGGCAATAAGCCTGATGGTAGCAGCACAAATTCTGACGAAAACAGAGCTGCTGAAGCTCCTGAGCAGTCCTGCCACAACATCACCAGTGGCTCCTCAGAGAAAGAAAGGACCGGTGGCAGAGGAAGCAACATGGCAGACGTTCCTGCCAAAACCACGTCAGTCGCGCAATGGGAAGGAGTGCTCTGCACCTCCGACCTTTCAGCTGTCGGCCCAGGAATCATAGCTGCACCTACTGCCATCAGAATACCCAAATCCGGCTCCTCCCCAGAACCGGGCCTCACCTCCTCGCAAACCCTGCACAAGCTGGTGCTATGGGAGACCATGCAGTGCGCTGAACAGGCCGCAAAATGGCACAGCTTCTCAGACTGCACCGCCATCGGAGAAGGGAGGGAAGAAAAGCTGCCCTCGCAGGGACCAGGAACAGCGTCCCACCACCAAACTCCCTGCAATCCTCCTAGATTGCCTTGGTTCTGGCTTCCTTTTTTCTTTTTCAAGATTGCAGCTGCAAAAGCGAAGGCACCAAAAACCAGCACCGATGCACTGTTCCCACCAGGGGCCTTGCCTGAAGGAACTTCTCTCAGAGAAGAGGGGAGAAGGCCGAGGCGCACTGCTAAGGGCAGAGGGGAGCGGGGAGGGGGAGGGACCCGGAGTGTACACCCCTCAAGAGGGGCAGGGGCCAAGAGCCCGAGACCAATTCAGCTGTTTCTCTCCCAAGGAGGTTTCATTTTATTCCTTTTTTTCTTTTCTCTTTTACTAAACCACTAAGCAAGATCCCTAAAGGGAACCTGTAAACCTAACTAAAACCAAGGGGCCAAAACCGGCATACCCACCAAAAACATGGAGCAGGGTTGCACAGCACCTACCTCTGCTGGGAGACTGAGAAATACTGAGGTCAGGGTTGCACAGTCCCTTAAACAGGAACGCTGTTCAATAATTCTCAGTCTCCCTCTGCTGGTAGGAGTGCATATTAACCACTCGTAGGGAATGGTCTGGAGGAGACAATAAGGAATCAGCACTTAGCTGGCCAAGGTAACCGCATAATTTATGCGGTGCCCCATAGCCAGTTAAGTGCTGAATATCAGCACTTCCATTACGTAACTTCCCACTATTCCCACAAACCTGAAAATTCAATGCCAAATCCCAGCCGTGGCCCAGCATTGAATTTCCAGGCATAACATCAGTGGCGGTCAGAAAAATGTTGAGCGTTGCCAGCTGAATACTGACCCCATAATTTACAAAGAACGGGATCAGGGTTGGGGCCCAAGAATTGCAAACACCAATTAAGAATATCTATTATAGACATGGTCCTGTTGCACTAAGTATATACTCTTGAAATCCTCTGGGTGCTTTTGGGACGTTGTCCAGAAAAGTGACCATAGCTAAATCAAATGACTTGAAAAGTTACCCGACTGGAAGTTGAGGACAGAGAGGCCTGAACAGAGTGGAACACAAATAAAATAAACTTAAAATGTCTCCAAAACCTAATTAAGGCTTTTATCAGGAAAAGCACCACATGTCAACAACAGGACTGAAGGATCAAACTTACAAAAAACTAAAAAAAAGTGGTAGGTACACGAAAAGTCTGATATGATATGAAAAACAAAAAACAGGCCCTAAAATTTGGAGCACAATTATAATTTTTTTATTTTTTAACTTTCTCATAGCCCATGCTTTCTAACACAATAGTCATGGCATACAATATGATAAACACAACAGAAGGAAAATAAAATAACCATAAGCCATAAAACCTAAAATGGTGCACTATAAAGCGAAGATACTTACCTGCAGCAGGTATTCTCAGAGGACAGAATGCTGATTGTTCTCACATGTGGGTTGACGTCCACGTCGGCCCAGGAACCGGCATTTTGCAAGCAAAATATAAAAAAAGTTTTGCCACTGTCTTCTGGCGTGTGTGCAGTGCACACCGTGCATGCATGGACTGATTTCCCGCCCATCGCATGAGCAGGTCTCGTCAGTTAAATTAAAAATCATATAAAGAAATAAATAACAACTCCAAAGGGGAGGTGGGCGGGTTTGTGAGAACAATCAGCCTGCTGTCCTCGAAGAATACCTGCTACAGGTAAGTATATTCACTTTCTCCGAGGACAAGCAGGCTGCTTGTTCTCACGTGCGGTATCCCTAGCAACCAGGCTCACTCAAAACAATGAACATTGGTCAATTGGGCCTTGCAACGGCGAGGACAGAACATACATTGACCTGAAACCATAAACAACTAACTGAGAGTGCAGCCTGGAACAGAACAAAGATAGGTCTAGGGGGGGTGGAGTTGGATTCTAAACCCCGAACAGATTCTGCAGCACCGACTGCCCACACCGACTGTCGCGTCGGGTATCCTGCTGAAGGCAGTAGTGAGATGTGAATGTGTGGACTGATGACAACGTTGCAGCCTTGCAAATCTCTTCAATGGAAGCTGACTTCAAATGAGCCACTGACGCAGCCATGGCTCTAACATTATGAGCCGTGACATGGCCCTCAAGAGACAGCCCAGCTTGGGCATAAGTAAAGGAAATGCAATCTGCTAGCCAATTGGAGATTGTGCGTTTTCCGACAGTGACTCCCCTCCTTTAGGGATCGAAAGAGACAAACAACTGGGCGGACTGTCTGAAGGGCTTTGTCCGCTTCACGTAAAAGGCCAATGCTCTCTTGCAGTCCAAGGTATGCAAACTGCTTTCGCCAGGGTGGGTATGAGGACGGGGAAAGAATGTTGGCAAGACAATAGACTGATTCAGATGGAACTCCGACACCACCTTTGGCAGAAACTTAGGGTGCGTGCGGAGGACTACTCTGTTGTGATGAAACTTGATATAAGGTGCATGCACTACCAGGGCCTGAAGCTCACTGACACTACGAGCTGAAGTAGGTCAAGTACTTCAGATGGCAGGAATTCAGTGGCTCAAAAGGAGCTTTCATCAGCTGGGTGAGAACAACGTTGAGATCCCGAGACACTGGTGGAGGTTTGACAGGGGGCTTTGAAAAAAGCAAACCTCTCACGAAGCGAACTAAAGGCTGTGCAGAGATAGGCTCACCCTCTACACGGTGATGACAGGCACTAATCGCACTAAGATGAACCCTTACTGAGTTGGTTTTGAGGCCAGAGTCTGATAAGTGTAGAAGATATTCAAGCAGGGTCTGTGTAGGACAAGAAAGAGGATCTAGGGCCTTGCTGTCACACCAGACGGCAAACCTCCTCCATTTGAAAGAGTAACACCTCTTCGTGGAATCTTTTCTGGAAGCAAGACTCGGGAGACACCCTCTCATAGACCCAAGGAGGCAAATTCTAAGCCCTCAACATCCAGGCCATGAGAGCCAGAGACTGGAGGTTGGGATGTAGAAGCGACCCCCTCATTCTGGGTGTTGAGGGCTAGAAAACATTCCAATCTCCACGGTTCTTCGGAGGACAACTCCAGAAGAAGAGGGAACCAAATCTGACGCGGCCAGAAGGGTGCAATCAGGATCATGGTTCTGCAGTCTTGCTTGAGTTTCAGCAAAGTCTTCCCTACTAGAGGTATGGGAGGATACGCATACAGAAGGCCTGTCCCCCAATGCAGGAGAAAGGCATCCGACGCTAGTCTGTTGTAGGGCTGAAGCCTGGAACAGAACTGAGGGACCTTGTGATTGATCTGAGTGGCAAAAAGATCCACCGAAGTGCCCAACGCTCGGAAGATCTTGCGGACTACGCCCATGTTGTGACCATTCGTGAGGTTGCATTATCCTGCTCAACCTGTCGGCCAGACTGTTGTCTACGCCTGCCAGATAAATGGCTTGGAGAAACATGCCGTGAAGGCGAGCCCAAAGCCACATCTGGACGGCTTCCTGACATAGAGGGCAAGATCCGGTGCCCCCCTACTTGTTGGTGGAATACATGGCTACCTGATTGTCTGACTGAATCAAAATGATATGGTTGGATAGCCAATCTCTGAAAGCCTTTAGAGCGTTCCAGATCACTCACAATTACAGGAGGTTGATCTGAAGACCTTTTTCCTGAAAGGACCAAGCTCCTTGAGTGTGAAGCCCATCTACATGAGCCCCCCACCCCAGGAGGGATGCATCCATCATCAACACTTTTTGTGGCTGATAAATTTGGAATGGGTGTCCCAAGGTCAAAGTGGATCGCATTGTCCACCATTGAAGGGAATTCCGAAAGTCGGTGAACAGTTGGATCATATCCTCTAGATCCCCCGCAGCTTGACACCACTGGGAAGCTAGGGTCCATTGAGCTGGTCTCATGTGTAGACATGTCATGGGAGTTACATGAACTGTGCCCCAGTAGTCTCAACATCTGCCGAGCCGTGATCTGTTGAGACACTCACACTATGAACAGGAGGTTGTCTGCCCCTGCCTTGGGAAGATAAGCACGAGCTGTCTTTGTGTTCAAAAGAGCTCCAATGAATTACACTTTTTGAACTGGGGTGAGATGGGACTTGGAATAATTTATCACGAACCCCAGTAGCTCTAGCACTTGAATAGTCTTTCGCATGGACTGTAGAGCACCTGCCTCTGAGGTGCTCTTCACCAACCAATAGATAAGGGAACACATGCACTCCCAGTCTGCGTAGCGATGCTGCGACTACCGCCAGGCACTTTGTGAACACTTTGGGCGCAGACGCCAGACCAAAGGGCAGTACATGGTACTGAAAGTGCTGTGTTCCTAGCCAAAATCGAAGATGCCTCCTGTGAGCTAGAAGTATTGAGATGTGGGTGTAAGCATCCTTTATGCCCAGAGAGCATAGCCAATCATTCTCTTTAATCATGGGAAGAAGGGTGCTCAGGGAAACCATCCTGAACTTTTCTCGGACTAGAAATTTGTTCAGGGCCCTTAGGTCTAGGATGGGACGCATCCCCCCTGTTTTCTTTTGCACAAGGAAGTAACTGGAATAGAATCCTACTACTACTACTACTACTATTTAGCATTTCTATAGCGCTACAAGGCGTAATCCCAGCCCTTCATCCACCAACAAGACCTGTCGCTTCTTTCTCTATAATATTAGCAAAATTCGCTCGTTTCTCTCTGAACAGACCACCCGAACCCTCATCCACTCACTCGTTACCTCTCGCCTTGACTATTGCAACCTACTACTCACTGGCCTCCCACTTAACCATCTATCCCCCCTTCAATCCGTCCAGAATTCCGCCGCGTGTCTTATCTTCCGCATGGACCAATATACTCACATCACCCCTCTCCTCAAGTCACTTCACTGGCTCCCGATCAGTTACCGTATACAAGCTTTTCCTACTAACCTACAAATGCACTCAATCTGCAGCCCCTCATTACCTCTCTACCCTCATCTCCCCCCGTTTTCTATTTCTGTTGATGGCTCTCTCATTCTCCCTGTCTCCTCAGCTCAAAACCTTGGGGTCATCTTTGACTCTTCTCTCTCCTTCTCTGCTCATATCCAGCAGATCGCCAAGACCTGTCGCTTTTTTCTTTACAACATCCGTAAAATCCGCCCCTTTCTTTCCGAGCACTCTATCAAAACCCTCATCCACACCCTTGTCACCTCTCGTTTAGACTACTGCAATCTGCTTCTTGCTGGCCTCTCACTTAGTCACCTCTCCCCTCTCCAATCGGTTCAAAACTCTGCTGCCCGTCTCGTCTTCCGCCAGGGTCGCTTTACTCATACTACCCCTCTCCTCAAGTCGCTTCACTGGCTCCCTATCCGTTTTTGCATCCTGTTCAAACTTCTTCTACTAACCTATAAATGTACTCACTCTGCTGCTCCCCAGTATCTCTCCACACTCGTCCTTCCCTACACCCCTTCCCATGCACTCTGCTCCATGGATAAATCCTTCTTATCTGTTCCCTTCTCCACTACTGCCAACTCCAGACTTCGTGCCTTCTGTCTCGCTGCACCTACGCCTGGAATAAACTTCCTGAGCCCCTACGTCTTGCCCCATCCTTGGCCACCTTTAAATCTAGACTGAAAGCCCACCTCTTTAACATTGCTTTTGACTCGTAACCACTCGCCTCCACCTACCCTCCTCTCCTCCTTCCTGTACACATTAATTGATTTGATTACTTTATTTTTTGTCTATTAGATTGTAAGCTCTTTGAGCAGGGACTGTCTTTCTTCTATGTTTGTGCAGCGCTGCGTACGCCTTGTAGCGCTATAGAAATGCTAATTAGTAGTAGTAGTAATAATCTCCCCGTACGTTCCTACCCGTAACCTCCGCTCACAGGACAAATCCCTCCTATCAGTACCCTTCTCCACCACCGCCAACTCCAGACTCCGCCCCTTCTGCCTCGCCTCACCCTATGCTTGGAATAAACTTCCCAAACCCATACACCATGCGCCCTCCCTGCCCATCTTCAAATCCTTACTCAAAGCCCACCTCTTCACTGTAGCTTTCGGCACTTAACCACTTACCTCTATTCAGGAAACCTACACTTCCCCGTTTGATTGACTGCTTACCTGTCCTTTAGACTGACTGCTTACCTGTCCTTTAGATTGTAAGCTCTTGAGCAGGGACTGTCCTTCCTCGTTTAAACTGTACAGCGCTGCGTAACCCTAGTAGAGCTTTAGAAATGTTAAGTAGTAGTGGTGTAACAGGTTCGACCGCACTGGCCTTTAGAAGGGCGGAAAGTTCCTCTGCAAGTACCAGCGTGTGCTGGGAGCTGTAAGAATGAGCTCCTGGTGGGCAATTTGGAGGTTTGGATTCCAGATTGAGAGTATATCCTAACTGGACTATTTGAAGAACCCACCGGTCGAAGGTTATGAGAGGCCACCTTCGGTGAAAAAACATCAATCTCCCCTCTACCGGCAAGTCGTCAGGTACAGACACTTTTACTGAGGCTATGCTTTTGCTGGGGAGCACCAGGGGCCTTAGGCGCACGCTGTTGACGAGAACGAGCGCGCTGGGGTTGAGCCTGGGCAGGCTGCTGAGAAGCAGGAGTGTACCTACGCCTAGGATAGTAATAGGAAGCACTCCTCTTCCCCCAAAAAAACCTCCTAGATGAGGAGGTAGTAGCAAAAGATGCCCGGCGGGAGAGAGAATCCATAGAATCATTATGCTTCTTGATCTGGTCAACTACATCCTCTACTTTCTCAACAAAAAAGTTATCCCCCCTGGCAAGGAACATCCACCATCTGCTGCTGGACCAAATGATCCAGGTCAGAGACACGCAGCCATGAGAGTCTGTGTATCACTATACCTTGAGCAGCGATCCTGGATGCTACATCAGAAGTGTCGAATGTACCCCTGGCCAGGAATTTGACATGCCTTCTGCTACCTGACCACCTGGCGAAAAGGCTCGGCCTGCTCTGGAGGGAGTGCATCAACCAAGCTGGACAGTTGCCTCACCGAGTTCAGCAAGTGGACGCTCGTGAAGAGCTGGTATGTCTGGATCTTGGCAGCGAGCATAGCAGCCTGATACATCTTCCTGCCAAAAGAGTCCAAGGTTCTAGATTCTCTGCCTGGGGGCGCCAAGGCATAGTCCCTAGTGCTCTTGGCTCTTTTGAGGGCGGAGTCCACCACCATGGAATTGTGAGGTAGCTGAGACCTCATCAATCCAGGTTCACCGTGGATCCGATACTGGGATTCAGCTTTTTTCGGGATCACGGGAATAGACAGAGGGAATGACCAGTTTCGCATAAGGACTTCCTTCAGTACGTTATGCAAAGGAGCCGTTGCAGCCTCTCTAGGTGGAGGATAATCCAGGACCTCGAGCATCTCAGCCCTGGGCTCATCCTCAACCTCCATAGGGAAGGGAATAGCCACAGCCATTTCCCTGACAAAGGAGGTAAAAGATAGACTCTCCGGTGGAGAAAATCTCCTTTCTGGGGAGGGGAAGGTTCAGAGAGAATCCCATAGGACTCGTCAGAATAAAAGTACCTGGGATCTTCCTCTTCCTCCCACAAACGCTCATCTTCAGTATCGGACAAGATTTCCCTCAGAGCAGTCCGAAACTGAGCCTGCCTCGACGCCGAGGAATGACGTCCTCGATGGCGGTGCCGAGAAATCGACGCCCACCTGGACTGCGGTGAAGCTTTCTCCACCGTCGAAGGGGAATCGACCTGGGTGGTAGGCGGCACCGAGGTCGGGGACCTCACCACAGGCGAAGGGCCAGATGCCACTGCAGCAGACTGTACGGAAGGCGCAAGCACCCCTGACACCGAAGCAGACTGGCGCAGCAATCCTTCCAGAAGCTCTGGAAGCAGGGCCCTGATGTGCTCGTCGAGAACCGCCGTCGGGCAAGGCTGTGGGGTCGGTAAAGGAGCCGGTGGCAGAATCTGTCGAGGCTCGGGAGCAGGTACCGGGCTGCCAGAAGACAGACGCATTGGCACCTCCTGTATAGAGGGGGCGTGATCCTCTCGGCACCGACGCTTCTCGGGTGCCGATTCCTTCGATGCCCCGGAGCTCCCGACAACGTTTGTCGAAGGAGAATGATGACTGTGCTTCTTTGCCTTCGATTGACGCCCGTCATCAAGACTCCTTGGTACCGATGAGCAGGACGTGGAATCCTCATGTCTCCTCAGGGCTGGGTCCGACGAAGGTTGGTCCCGGGGGGCCAACATAACAGGAGGCCTCGAGGCAGGTGGAGACCCACTCGATGCCTCACTGCTCCCAGCGCGAGTTGGTCTTTTAGCAGCCATTACCTCCGCTCCCGACATCAATGCTTCCCTCGATGTTGATGTCGACACCACCGACCTTGGTACCGATGTCGAAGGACCGGACCGAGCCCCAAAAAGCTTTTCTCGTTGGGTTTCGAGATGCTTGGGTCCGTTTCTTCATAAGAAGACACAGACTACAAGCAGCTGGGCTATGGTCGGGCCCAAGGCACTGGATACACCAGGCGTAGTTATCGGTACCTGAGATGGTCTGGTTGCACCGAGTACAACGTTTGAAGCCGCTAGGTGTTTTCGATGACATGGAAGGAAAAACAGCTTCGGCGAAATCAAAAGATACGATTGTGCCTGTTATCAGAAAAAGGGGCACAAAAAATAAGGGAACAAGCTGGCCGCGTCGAAAAACAAAGGAAACTTTAAAAAGTGAAAAAAAAAAAAATCAGACATTACGGGAACTTTTTTTTTTTTTTTTTTTTAAAGACAATTGAAGTAAAATAAAGAAAATTTAGAAAAAAAGAGCGAAAAAAACTCGAAGACTCTTTCCTGGGCCTGAAAGGAGCGCAAATAAAAACCTACCACACCTCAACACGGAGAAAAGAAAACTGACGATACCTGCTCACGCGACAGGCGGGAAATCAGTCCACGCATGCACGGTGCACGTGCGCCAGAAGACTCTGGCAAAACTTTTTTATATATTTTGATTGCAAAATGCCAATTCCTGGGCCAACGTGGACATCTACCCACATGTGAGAACAAGCGCCCTGCTTGTCCTTGGAGAAAGTGTAGAAACGTTAAGAAGCAAGTTCTATTAGGACAAAAAAGGAGAGAGCAGAATGACACAGCTACAATAGCCAAGTTGAAAATATGAGCATCTAAGCCAGCTGTTTTAAGGACAATAGCTCTATGTGAGCTTCTTCAAAGAAATGGCTCGACCCTGAGTTTCATTACCTCTAGGTCTCTTTTACACAATCTTTATGGAGTTTGCCCAGTACACAAAAATAGTAGCTCTGCAAGCTAGCATGATGGCATGGACGGCTGCTGTACCCCAATTACTAACTGATGTGCCCTCCCTTAACACCCCACACTGTGCATTCATAAAAGGGACACTTGCCTCTTTCAAGTTGACAGGTTCTGCGAAGATCCGGGCTGAATCCTTCTCCTGTAGTAAGTCAAGCGTGGTGCGCAGTAACACATTGAATGGAGTCAGCTGGAGCTCCATAGCTGCCTGCTGAACCTTCACCTAAAGATGAATAAATATGACAAAACTCTGGTCTTGTCAATTTGTTCCATAACTGTAAAGAAGTCTATGCCTGAAATGTTATGGCCCATTCATTTTCACTGTACCTATGTTTACTAGCAAAGGAATAACCTAACAGTTAAAGCAGTGGGCTGAGAACCAGGGAAGTCAGGGTTCAAATTCCCAATGATGTCCCCTGTCATTTTGGGCAAGTTTAATAATTTTAAAACATTTGATATACCACCCTATTTGTCAGACAGGTCAGAGTGGTTTACATAAATAATAATAAAACAGATTCAGAATAGAAAGCCAATTAAAATAGGAAAAATACAAACAACACAAACACCCTACAACCCCAATTAAAAAAAGTACAAAGCAAAGTTACTTAATCCTTCATTGCCTCGCGTTAAAACTTAAGACTGGCATTAGGTGTTAAAATTATAGAATAAGAAGTTTTCTATACCTGAACATAACTTGCCTTGAGCTACTACTGAAAATGTGTAAACTAAATTCAAAATCCAAATCTGCTTGTGAATGTTTGGATCAGCTGTGGTACTTGGAAGTTATGTGGGTATGATACCTGAAAGTGCAGGTTCAAGAATGCCCAAAAGGGAGGGTCCAAGAAAACAGCAAGGCAGACGATCTGCAAACTCCAAGATGGAAATCAACGAAGCAGATCTGCTTCGTTGATTTCCAGTTATGTGGGTACGGACAATATTCAGTGCTCTACCCACACAGTTAACTGGGCAAAAATAGGACTACTATTTAAGTGGTCCTAGTTGCCCAGTTAGCTATGTGGGCAATGGCACTGAATACTGCTGTTGCCAGCATAACCTCCACAGACAGTGCTGCAGCAGTTAGAGGAGATATTCAGCAGCACTGCCCGGTTAACTGTTATTGAACACCCCCTCCTGAGCCTCTCAGCATGACTAAACTGGGCACGAATCTCTCATTTTAAATATTGGACCCAGTATTTATAAAACTTGGCTTTTAGGGACTGCTTCTGCAGCAACAACAACTGCTGACTGGCTGAAAAGCAGTACTGGAGTAAAACCAAAGAAAGTTAATTTCTGTCCGCTCAGCCATGGGGGCCAATATGGGTCAGATTGGCCCATAACTAAATCCTTCCCACCTGCAGCTACAACACAGTGACGAACCAGTCTACATAAGTCAGAAAGTAAGCAATTTTCCTGTGTACTCGGCAGACAGGAAAAATAAGACACAAAAGCGTGTGATGTCATTCAATGGTGCCAACTCAAGACTACCTATCTGTGATCTGATTTTTATGAGCCTGTTCAGAGTTCCCACACAGCTATTACTTCAAAGGTCCATTCAGTCTAATATAGAACTTAAGGATCAATTCCCCAGGAAGGTGGACTGATGAGAGTCTAATTCAGTTTCTGATTATATACATATATAAATATACATATAAGTAGTTAAAGTATTTAAAAAGTGAATAGAAATAATAAAATTTATGCTGCTGTCTACAGAGAATCTTGGTCACAAGTGAACTTTGCTTTCCCTGCCAACAAGAGGATGAATCACCTACACAAGTGGAGAAAAGCCCTTTCCTGCATGTAAAACAGGCTTTGCAACTCCAAAGCTTTGCAATAAGGGATACTGTGCAGCAGCCTCACCTTCAGTATTCTCTCTATCTCAGCAAGTGGATGGACAGTTCTGTGGGCAGCTGACTCTCTTCAGTGGCCTTTCCAACTTTTACCTCCTCCCCCTTCTGTTGGGGTGTTGGATTATTCTGAATTCTTTGTGTCTGTGGAGTTTCTAAGTATGCCTAAGGCCTAACTCTTTAAAGAGCCATTAGGGAATGCTATGTTTTAAAGCGCTGGCAGCTGCTTTGGTCTTGCCCTGTTCCTGTTTGCCTTCGCTGAAAGTTGAGCCTTACCCCGTCTCTGGATTGCGGGTTGGACTGTCTTTTGATGCTGAGCCTTGTCCTGTATCTGACTACTGGCCCTTTCTCCATCTCTGGATGGCGGGACCTTTCTCATCTATGGCAGTAAGGCCTTGCCCTTTCAAGCTGCTGTCCTAGCTCTGCCTTGGATACAAGGTCTTGTTCTGTTTTGTAGGATGAGCCCTTGTACGGGTTAGTGATCGGCTATGGCTTGGACTTGAGCCGTGCGCCGTCCCCGGATCTCAACGGTATTTCTGACTCTGGAGGTTAGGCCTTGCTGAGTTTCTGGAGTCCAAGCCTTGTTCAGTTAGTTTAGGTCATGGCTAGTACAATGGCAGGTTGCATCTTGTTCCATTTTCTGAGAGTCGAGTCTTACTCAGTATTTAGCTCGGGCCTTGCCCCCTTTTGGGTGGTCAAGCCTGGCTCCATCTCTGACGGTCAGAATGCCCAGGGAACACCCATTTCCCTGCCCGTAACTATGTCCCTTTTGAACTGCACGCAGTTCATTACAAAATACGATTAGCGAGTTGTGCACACAAATTCTAATTATTGTCAATTACTGCTCATTATTGCTTGTTAAGAGCTGTTAAAAACACTGACTGGCTTGTTAAGCTAATTAAGTTACGCGTGTTATGTTGTTATCGAATATTCCTGGATTTTGGCATGGATCTCTAGGCATGCTATATAGAATCTAGCGGTAAGCGTATTCTGTAAATGATGCCTAACTTTAAGTACATAAGTACATAAGTAATGCCATACTGGGAAAAGACCAAGGGTCCATCGAGCCCAGCATCCTGTCCACGACAGCGGCCAATCCAGGCCAAGGGCACCTGGCAAGCTTCCCAAACGTACAAACATTCTATACATGTTATTCCTGGAATTTTGGATTTTTCCAAGTCCGTTTAGTAGCGGTTTATGGACCAGATGTCAAAAGAAACAGCAGATCGCAAAGGACTAAGATAAAAAGAGAGTTCAATTTATTCACCACAATAAAATAATAAGTAAATAAATAGTTAAAAGCCTGACACAGCCCTTTTTATTCCCCCCTTTTCTATTTTATCATTGATTTTATCTGCTTTTTAATTGCTTTTGTAAACCGCATTGAAGCCTAAGTTAGACCCCATGTGTAATATATAAATAAACAAACAAGAGCTGCATCGGGGGCTTTTAAATACTGTGAATACATTAAAAAACATGTTAGTATAAATCATAAATGACAATAAAAACATCAACAACAGACCAGAGCCATAAAACATCTTAAAACTTACTATTAGCTACATATAGGCCATACAAAAGTTACATAATGAATAAACAGATCAGTGAGATGTAAATGGATTAACCAACTAATAGCAGAGTACCATTTAGTATAAAAACATGCATATGTGATTTGTGAGAAAAGAAAGAGGAGTGTGGTAGCCGTGTTAGTCCACTCTTAAGGTTATCAATAGAAATCAAACAAAACAAAACATGGAAAAGAAAATAAGATGATACCTTTTTTATTGGACATAACTTAATACATTTCTTGATTAGCTTTCGAAGGTTGCCCTTCTTCCTCAGATCGGAAATAAGCAAATGTGCTAGCTGACAGTGTATATAAGTGAAAACATTCAAGCATTACTATGACAGTCTGACAGAGTGGGAGGATGGGGGTGGGTAGGAGGTATGCATGGGGACATCAAAGCATTTCTTGATTAGCTTTCGAAGGTTGCCCTTCTTCCTCAGATCGGAAATAAGCAAATGTGCTAGCTGACAGTGTATATAAGTGAAAACATTCAAGCATTACTATGACAGTCTGACAGGGTGGGAGGCTGGGGTTCCTAGCCCATTATAAACCATAAAGCTGTATTTCTCTCCACCCCGCAGCTATCCACACCCATCCTGTTAGAATATCAATGATATGCTTTGATGTCCCCCATGCATACCACCTACCCACCCCCATCCTCCCACCCTGTCAGACTGTCATAGTAATGCTTGAATGTTTTCACTTATATACACTGTCAGCTAGCACATTTGCTTATTTCCGATCTGACGAAGGGCAACCTTTGAAAGCTAATCAAGAAATGTATTAAGTTATGTCCAATAAAAAAGGTATCATCTTATTTTCTTTTCCATGTTTTATTTTGTTTGATTTCTATTGAGAAAAGAAACAAATTCACATACACACATAGCCCAGAGGTGTTTTGAAAAAGTATCACCTAGTGGAGTCACAAACTGTAATATAAACAATTTAATCCTTCTTGTCTCCAATCCAAAAACTGTAAAAAGGAATCTTGAAGCCAAAAAGTATATACCTCCTTATACAAACAGCAACAGCATGCGTTCCAATGACATTATTACACACAAATGACATCACTGGATCGAATAGGTCAGAAAGGTTGATTAATAAACAATAAATAAATGATTTCTGCTTAAATAAAAAGGTACTCACTACAGAAAAAAAGGCTGATTTTTAAAATTCCAAACAGTTGCACCAAGTGGTCTGAACATGGACGCAGACCTGTCTATATTTCTTTGTGATTCAGCAAAAATTTATCTTTTGTTCATTATTTCATATTTCTCTATTTATTAAACTTTTTATACATTAGCTTATTATAGGGATGGCTGTATATATTTATTATTTTATTGTGATAAATAAATTTGACGCTTTTTGATCTTCAATCCTTTATGATCTGCTGTTTCTTTTGACATCTAGTCTGGATCTTGTGGTCTGTTTGCCTGGGACCATAGAATACTGGCACATATTTACAGAATACCGCATAGCCAAAAAAGGGTAATTTATATATGCATGTATCCTCATACATGCATAAACGACTAGAATAGCAGCATTTATGCACTGCCAGAGAATGTGGTAAAAGCGGTTAGCAGAAATTGTTTATCCCTGGGATAAGCAGCATTATGCGTGGGAAAGCGCGGGGTACAAATTTAACTAAAATAAAATCTGTTTTTACTCTTTCGGGATCTTGCTAGGTACTTGTGATCTGGATTGGCTACTGTTGGAAACAAGATAGTGGGCTTGATGGACCTTCAGTCTGTCCCAGTGTAGCAATGTTAATGTTCTTATGTTCTTAAACAACTGCATGATAAGAAAACTGGGGTTGATCATACCCTGATGCTGAAAGGACTTTATAGCAGAGTTCTAGATGCCTGGATGTAGGAGGTATGGAAAGAGTTTTCCAGATGGATAACTGGAGTTCCTGCAAGAACTCATGAATGAGCTCTTTTGTTGCAGGCATCTTTAAGGTTGAGGGAGGCTAGCTACTTGTTGATTTTAGGAGTGGCAGAATGTTGGCAAGGGTGGTAATTCTGAACTTTTCTGAAGTGGATGTTGAACAGACAAAGGTTAAATATGGGTCTGAGGCCCCCTGTCCTTTTGGAGATGAAGAAGTTGGAAATCCTGTGCCCAGTCAAGAGAAGGGCACTTCTTCGACAACACTGCTGTGGACTAGGAGGTCGAGCTCTGTGGCCAGGATGGGAATGTGATGGTGGTGGGGGGAGCAGAGGACATTCGTTGGGTGGGTATTAGGCAAAGTGTAACTGATACTCCATAGAGATCATACTTAGAACCCATTGCTCAGAGGTGATTGTCTTCCACATCGGACTGAAATTACTGAGCCTGCCTCCTTCAGGTAGTGTGTCAAAAGCTAGGACTGGTTTCAAGAATGATCACCTATGGGCTGGCGTTCCCCAAGTCTCTGTATCTGAAGGCAAGATTGGTAATACTGATGTTGAGCAGTGGGGTCTGCTGTAGGGAATGAAATGCCTCCTTAGGTAGAATTGTTGAAAAAAAAAAAAAACCAAACTTGATGGTAGGGCTTCCAGTAGTTTGATGTAAGAGCTTTCCTGTATCAAATGGCTTGCTCAAGCAGGTCTATTAAGGGGGTCCTTTATAAAAGGCAACTGAATAGCTCTTTTATTTTTCAATCAGCATATCTTTGGAAGACTCTTCCTTTGGTCATTAAGCAGGAAAAATCTCATAACTCACTGTGTAAATTATTGAAAACTTTTCTTTTTTGAAAATTAGGTCTCACCTGATCATTTTCTTTCCATTAGCCCTTCCCACTATTCCAGTAGGATAGCTGTGACCATCAACTAGCAGGTGGAGATAGAGAACTGAGGCCTCTCTCTTTTGGCATCCAGTCCAGTGCCTCAGTATTTATGTAGGCAAGCAAGCAGTAAGGAGAAACTCAGAATAAACCCAACAAACTTAAACAATGTGTAACAAAAACTAGACAAGCAAACATGTGTGGGGACCTCTCTAATCTCAGGACAACTTGTAGAGAACAAGAGACTTGGTCTGTCAGAGTGGGCAACTTTTCCCACCGGAACCATAGCAGAGTTGCTCTCCTCCTCAAGAGAGATCTCCCAGCTCTGGGGACTCTGAACATAACAGGAAGGAATCACCCTTGCCAACATCCCCCGTCAAAACATACTCATTAAGTACAGGGGTGGGGATTGAAACCCTTGCCACCCAATCTCTCCTCTAGGGATCCTACTGCACTTAACCACAGGTGGAGGCAGGGAAATTCTTGAAGAGCTACTATCTTTCCAGAGATTCCTCCCCCCACCCCTCCAAGAGTGGGAACCCTGGGACTGGACCCTGAAGTCAACTGGAGTAAGCACTCCATGAAAGCCAAATAAAATTGAGACCTTAAATCTAGGGTCAGGCCCCCGCAAACCTCCCCTAGGGGCCTCGAAATTCAAGTGGGGCTTAAAGAACATCACCCGCACTCCGCTCAGTCAAGGCCACACTAGCATTAGACCAAACAGGAACCGATGAGCCCAAACTCAACATAGCTACCGTTCCCACCAAAAACTGTGGCTCTGATGGTGGTGGAGCCATTTACAGGGGACACCTGCAAAAATGTACCGCCACCCTTGGCCAACACTGGAAAGCTGCCAAGTCCTTGGAGTTCAGAGTGCTGCCTTCCCTCCTCCCTCTCCCTCCACTGCAATCTGAGCAGTAAGAGCCAGCAGCACTGTTGGTTTGCCAGCTCCCACAGATCCCACTCCATTTGCTGTCCAGCATCTGTGCATCATGCGAACCACTCAATCCCAAACTGTGATTCATTCTCTTGACTTAGTAGGGCCAGAAATCTCCACTGTCCACCACGGGACCACTTTGAAGCCTCCAAGCAGAGATCCTCTCTTTTCATCTTATTTGTTTCACCCAACAAACTTTATCAGACAGATAGCCCTGGCTCTGCAGTACATGACTGCCCCTAGTTCCTCTTTTATTGTTCTTTTAAATTGGAGACTCTTCTAGCAGGAAGGGAGGGGGCCCAACCAGGGCACGCAGCCCCAACTGGCAGTAGCCCCAGAAAACCTGTGCTAACCTGCCCCAGCAAGCGAAAGCCCATGGCCTGAGGTCTGGGGCAACAAGAGGGGGGGGGGGGGGGGGGGAACATCCTCTCCTGAGCAAGGAAAGGTCCGTGGACCGATTCCTGGGAGACAATCCAGCCCAGGGAACTCAACCACTGGGCTTCAGGCCATACAATGTGATCCAGTGAGTCCAGCCTAATTTGAAGAATTCAGTTGCATAGTCCAACCTACACTATCCCAGGCTGCACCACTACTTATGCTGGTGATGTCACTGGACAGTATCTTCTTCTCTACCTCCATCTGCTGGTAGGGGGACAAAACTCACTGGTTTGGAACTAGTCTAGGATGAAAAGGAATTATTCCATTTTTAAAAGGGGGGACGGGGGACACACATAAGTACCACCATACTGGGAAAAGACCAAGGGTCCATCAAGCCCAGCATCCTGTCTCCGACAGAGGCCAATCCAGGCTTCAAGACCCCGGCAACCCCCCCCCCCCCCCCCCCCCCCCCAAAAAAAAAATAAATAAATAATAATGTTTATTCCTTGTAACACAATGGTAGGAAAAACAGCAACAAAGGAAATTACTTTCTTTCTTTGCTGTTAAGAGGAACTGTGAGGAATGAACTGCATCCGTGCCATATCTCAAATGAATAGAGACTGAGGGGACTTCTCAGGTAGTGGTTGTGTCACAGTTAAGTTCACATTGGCACTGTCAAATGACATCACTCACCTATGTAGCCAATTCATTCTGCTTGCCAACAAAGAAAAAGGAAGGATTAAGAGGGGCTGGTTAAGTGAATATGTCCAGGACATGAGAACAGACTGGAACATGGACATGGGACCACAGAGTTCTCAGAAAAGCCATAAATTCTCTCACTGAATGGAACTTACTTGCTCCCTTTTGAGTTTCTCTCTCTTGCGGATCAGCTCAATTAGCAGCCGGGCCCTCTCCAAATCATGTCGCAGCTTCTGCCAATACTTCAGCTCCTCTTTTACAGCACTCGTCTTTTCATCTTGCTCTTTCTGTAGAAGGAATGAAAAGAAATATTTTAATGAGACCAACTTACACCTAGCTATGTTACAAGACCCTTCTCTCCCACACTGTGAGCTGAAACAGGTTGTAATAAAAATACTCTGTATAATGATATGCGATTAATGGATATTAGACAGTTCAAAACAAGGCGGTGAAATTATTGTCTAATTCTAGGAAGTATGATCATGTTACTCTCATTCTGAAGTCTTCTGATTATTTACAGGATTCGTTTTAAGATTCTCTCTCCAATGTATAAGATAAATTATACAGGCATTCCACTTTAGTTAGCTCATTTGTTGATTCCTCATGCACTTATGCGACCATTTAGATCGAGTTCACAAAACCAATTGATTGTTCCCTTGTTTCAGATTTTTAGGTTTGAGAAACTGCGTGCTAAAATGTTTTGTGTGTCTGGGCCACTTTTTTGGAATGCCATGCCTCCAGACTTAAGATCAGAAGTATCACTGCATGTGTTTAAAAGACAATTGAAGGCATTATTGTTCCAAGAAGCTTTTGGAGAAATTTAATTTGGTTTACTAGAACCAATCTTCAGCCCCAGGTTGTTTGCTGAGGCTGCTGGCCAGGGCTCAGCTCATCTGCTCCGGGGCTAGCTGTTTATAAGTTTTGTTTGCATGTGGTTATGGACTGTTGTTCTCTCTTTCTTATTAATTATGGTGTTCTTTATCTTTTTATTTATTCCTGGTTTACTTGATATTTTATTGTCACCACACAGAAGGTCATTCCCATGAGCGGTATATCAATATTTTTAATACATTTGGAAACTTGGGCTGCTCTTTTTACTTGCATTCTTGTTCCATAACTCCCTCACCATGGATCTGCTATTCTTCTGATACTCTCAGACTGTTGCTGTACAGTATGCATTTTGAATAGCTGTACACTCCAGCTACCACCTCACTGCTGCTCTCTTTGTTGTTGTGCCACAGGGAAGATAGAGGGTACCTGCTCTGCATTCTTCTGTGACTGCAGATGTGAATGCAGGCGTCGTATCAGTGGCACTCCATTCCGGGACTGACGCTTTAGTAACCAGTAGTTGTGCAGCCGCTGCATAAATTGGTTCTTCCTCTGGAGGGAAACCCCATTGCAGATTTTAATCAACCTGTCAATGTACAGGAAAGGAAAAGGGTTAAGTAATTAGCCACAGTGGAGAACTTTTCTTTCTGCCCTGGAAGGAAATCATGGACTTGCTGATAAGAGCTGTAAATGGACCAAGAGTTACCTCCCAGCAAAAGGTGGAAAAACACTTGTTACATAAGCAAACACATTTTAGCCCATTATTTTGCATCTTATTCTGGAACAGAGATCTTAAGCAATGTGACTGGACACCTCAGTGCTGGTGCACAACATCCTAGATAAAATGAAGCTTTCAAAATTTACTGACAGCCTAGGAATTCAAATAAAGTTCAGCATGCCAGATAAAACTGGTAAAAAGGATTTGTTGTAAGTATGGAACCAATAGACAGACCATTAAAAAAGCTACAGAATCAAAAGATTAAATATAATCAACTTAACTGAAACATAAAAATACAGCATTTTTTTTTTTTTTTGAACATCACATGCATTCTGACTGAAAGCAGAAACTGGAAATGAAGGATACAGAAGATCGCACATTTATTCTAAGAACATAATCTGCTTAGATGCAGTGGTATGCAGAAAGAAGAAAATGGTCCTGGGCCTTGAAGGTAACAGTAAAACTAAGACATTTAAGAAGCCACACAAGCCAAGATAGGTGGGGCATGCTTATAATGAAACAAACAATTCTGGCAGAAAGATGAGTGTTAATGGGACAATAAATCAAAACAGCAGATACCTCAATTATTCAGTCATCTGTTAACTGAAATCATGGTTGCCTTGGACAAAAAAGAAGATTAAACAAAGGTCTATGAAGAAATAAGAACATAGGAGGACAGGCCAACAACAAATCAGTGCAACATTAAAGACAGCTTTTGCTGATAAGAAGAGACAAAGTGGTGGACAGCTGTACTTGAACCTTTGACCCCCCCCAAAACATGAACAGTATTCAGACATGAGGAACATTTTAGAAGAGGTGAGTAGGATCCTTCAATGACCATATATGCTGGAAGACCCATGAAAAGGAGAAAAGCAGAAAACTGGAGAAAAGTTTCCAGAGTACGTAAAGCCAATAAAAAGGTTAGAAACACAAAGAATGCCTTTTCAAAGACAAAGACAGCACCAATAAAAAGGACAGAGGAGAAATTAGATCTTACCTGCTAATTTTCTTTCCTTTAGTCCCTCCGGACCAGCCCAGAAATGACTGATGGGTTGTGCACATCTACCAGCAGATGGAGACTGAGAACTCAGATTCTTACTCGAGCCTATAATATCCATGCCTAGTCTGTTGAATCAGTATTTCCCTACCAAAGCAATTGAAGAAAAAGAAAGGAAAGGAAGCCGTAGCTGTGCTCTTGACAGGGCACCAAACAGCCACACAGTAAACAAGCAAGAGTTGGCTTAAAAAACAAACATAAAAATGTTTTTGGGGTTTTTTTTTGCTTTTTTTAAATGCAACAACAAAAACTAGAGCTCAGCACAGAACACCCGAACCGGCTATCTCTCCGCAAAGTCAAATAATTCAAACGCCTATCCAGGACAGAACCAGTATAATGCAGAGGGCAGGATCTAGGCCTGTCTGGAGGGACTAAAGGAAAGAGAATTAGCAGGTAATATCTAATTTCTTCTTCCTTAGCATTCCTCTGGACTGGCCCAGAAATGACTGACAGGAAGCACCAGAGCAGTCTATTTAAGGGCGGGATCCACAAAGCCCTGTAGTAAGAATGCGTTTGCCAAAATCTGCTTCCCGACAAGCTTGAACATCCAGCCTGCAGTGACGAACAAAGGTACAGAGAGACGACCAAGTCACTGCCTTACAGTTGTCCAAAGGGGGAATGAGGGACCACTCCGTCCAAGAGGAGGCAACATCCCTTGTGGAATGAGCCCAAACACCTTGCAAAACCATTCTGCCGGAAAGAAGATAAGCAGAAGCAATGGTCTCCTTAATCCACCTTGCAATAGTAGCTTTAGAAGCAGCCAGACCTTTCCAACAACCACCCATTAGAATGAAGAGATGGTCTGACTGCCACAAGTCTTCCATCCTATGCAAATACCCCTGCAAAACTCTGCGCACATCTAGCTTCCTCAGACGACATTGCTCATCTGTACCTGAAGAGCCCAGAATGGGTAACACGACAGTTTGATTCAAATGAAAAGAAGGAACTGGCCACAAAACTACCCTCCTCCTTGGAAAAGTTTACACGAAAGCGCCTGTAAGCTTGGTCACCGGGCTGGAGACATCGTGACCAAGAAAACAGTTTTGAGAGTCAAATCCTTGAGAGAGGAAGTTGTGAGCAGTTCAAATGGAGGACGAACCAAAGCAGAGAGAACTAGGTTCAAATCCCAAGAAGGAAAAGGAGCACACCTCGGCAGTCACAGGAGACTAACACCCCTTAGAAACCTGACATCGGGAAGACTCGCTAAGGACCTGCCCTTGACTCTGCTCCGAAAACAAGCCAAGGCCACTATCTGAACTTTTAGAGAACCAAGAGCCAGACCTTTGTCAAAATCGTCTTGCAAGAAATCCAAAATTTGAGCAATGGAAACATATAAAGCCTCTATATTGCGATCCGCACACCAGACCTTGAAAAATTTCCAAACGTGCACATAAGCGAGAGACGTTGAGGTATGGGAAGACTTCAGCACAGTAACAATGACCTTCGCAGAATACCCTCTCTCTTTCTTAGCTAAGCCCTCTCAAGAGCCAAGCTGTAAGACAAAACAGAGTCAGATTTGGCATGGAACGTGGACCCCTGCCTCAGTAGATCTTCTGAGTCCAGCAGTTTCAGTGGCAAGTCTACCACCAGCCGCATCAGATCAGCATACCATGGTCTTCTCGGCCAACCCAGAGCTACTAGCACCACCAGCACTCTGTGACTCTCGATTCGCCGAATGACAAGACCAAAGAGAGGCCGTGGAGGAAACACGTAAAGTAAGCTCCCCAGCCAGGGCTGAATCAGAGCATTGATGCCCTCTGACCAACAATCCTTTCTCCAACTGAAGAATCACATAGGCATTTTGACGCGTTGCCATCAGATCCATTACCGGGACACCCCAACGATAGACTATACAGCCATAAGCCTCTGGACTCAGGGCCCACTCCCCTGGATCCAGAGTCTGATGACTGAGAAAGTCGGTCTGCACATTCTACGACCTGACTACATGAACTGCAGATAGATCTAAGAGATGACACTCCACCCAACTCATGAGCGTACTGTCTCCTTTGCCAGCTGGTGACTTCTTGTGCTGCCTTGATGACTGACATAAGCCACTACCATAGCATTGTTTTGAGAGAACTCTTACCGCTTTGCATATAGACTGTCCAATCGTATTGCCCTGGTCTCTACCAGATTTATGGGATAGGACATTTCCTCTTGGGACCACAGGCCCTGCACCAATTGTCCCAGACAATGGGCTTTCCCAGCCCATATAAGCTGGCATCTGTTGTTACAATCATTCATTGATCCAATGGAAACCCTTTGGAGAGATTAGGAGTAAGAAGCCACCAACTGAGTCTTGTGTTTGCTGCTTCGAGCAGTAATCGGTCCTCTAAAGAACACACCATCAGAAGAGTAGAAACCGTTGAAATGGACGCATATGAGCCTTGGCCCATGACACCACCTCTATAGCTGCCACCATGGAGCCGAGAACCTGAAGGTAATCCCTGGCCCGGGGGACCAGACGGTGAATGAGGTGGCAAACTGATCCTGCAACTTGTGAATCCAGGTAACAGGAAGAAATATGTGGCCTAGGAGGGTGTTGAAGGAGACCCAAGATAGTCCAGAGTCTGAGTCGGGGCCAAGTGGCCTTTGAGGGGATTCACTACCCAACCAAAGGATTCCAGAAACTGAACGACTCTGGTTGTTACTTGGAGACTTTATCGATATGACTTGGCTCTGATTAGCCAGATAACTAGAGAGGGATGCACCAGGACATCTTCCCTGTGCAGAGCCGCCACGACCACCACCATCACCTTGGTAAAGGTCTGAGGAGCAATGCCATTATCAGTTCTGTGCCATGCCTTTTGGTTTTGCAATGGCAAGACCAAAAGGCATGGCACAGAACTGATAATGGCATCCCAACATTGCAAAATGAAAGAACCACTGGTGCTGTCGGAGGATTGGAACGTGAAGATAAGCTTCAGTCACATCCAACACGGTCAGAAATTTTCCCAAATGAGCCGCGACAATGACAGATAAAAGAGTCTCCATATGAAAGGAAGAGACTTTTAGAACTCGATTTACGCTTTTGAGATCTAAAATGGGACAAAAAGTTCCATCTTTCTTGGGAACTACAAAATACATGGAATAACGCCTTGTGCCCATCTCTTCTCATGGAACTGGACAAACTGTCCTTAGACGCAAAAGCCTCGTGAGGTTTATCCTCAACTGTCCCCTGCCTTTACGCATGAATGACAGGGAGACTCCAGAAAGGCATCTGGGAGGGGCCGAGCAAACTCTAAGGCGTACCCATCGCAAACAATTTTGAGGTTCCAAGGATATCTGGGCCCACCTCCAAAACTCTCTTAAGCGAGCTTCTACAGGAACTAGAGGATGTGCCCCGACACCTTCATTGCAAAAGGCAACTCTGGACTTGAGACGCCTGACCACTCCCCCAGTGGTACAAGCAAACCTCCCAGCCCCAAAACGCCTAAATCACACACACGGCCTCTACCAGCCAGGAAGCCACAACCCTCTGACCGAGGACGATCCTCCAGAAGCCGAGGCACCTTGGACTCCCCAAAACCCTTGACCACCTTGTCCAGCTCCTCACCAAACAACAAGGTCCCTTTAAATGGAAACTTACTGAGCTTAGAGACTTGGAAGCCGCATCTGCTGACCAACAGTGAAGCCAGAGAAAACACTGGGCAGCTACACTGACAGCCACAGATTTAGCTGAAGCCTGAAGCAAATCATACAGTGTATCTGCCAAAAAAGCAGACCCCATCTCAATCTGTGAGACTTCCATATCAATCAAGGACATGTCATCAGAAGTTCTGTCCAGAACATGATCCGACCAACAAAAGCTCTGGCCACCAAAACTCCACAACTGGCAGCCTGAACCGAGAAGGCAGAAACACTATCGAAACAGTGCTTCAACAGAGACTCCATCCTATGATCCAGAGGGTCTTTCAATGCGGTACCTCCATCAACTGGCACTGTAGTCCTTTTGGTGATGACTGATATCACCACGTCAATGACAGGAGGCTTCATCAAAGACTTACCCTGATCCAGAAGAGGGTAAATATAAACCATGGACCTGGCAAAGTGAAAAGGAGCATCTGGAATGACCCACTGTGCCTGAACTATACCTCTGATGTATTTATGCATGGGAAGTCTTACCTGACTTACGGATCCCTTTCACCAAAGGGTCCACCATCCACTGTACTACAGTCACTAGCTCATCCTCAAAATTAAGAGTGGAAGAGACTAAAGTGATGAGCTCCTGCAGGTCCTTCTTGTGGAAACACAGACCACCAAGGAGTCTTCCCATGGAAGGAGATCACCGAGGGGAAAAGGCCCTGTCAATATCTTGAGATCTCTGTCCTCCCACGGTCCTTCCTCCTAACCATGCAGAAACGGTCAGAGTCTATGCACTCTCCAGGAGCTTCATCCTCCACCTCCTCATTGCAGAGCACTCTAGGGTACTTAGATAAGGAAGATGGCAGCCCCCTGGAGGGTCCCAGGGTGACATCCAAAAGGGGAGGACTGCTTTAAAAAGTCAGGCTTTATATATCGCCAATACAAACTCCGGTGGAAAACCCCCTCGGGAATTCCCTCCCTGCACTGTCGAAGAAGCCACTGAAGGGAAGATTGAGGTGTAAGCCATGGAGATCACTCCAGAACTGCACAGAGAATCCAAAATGGTGGCAGTTCCCGCCGAAATGGGAACTTCTGGTCTGCCAGCACCCAGCTCTCCACACAGAGCTGCGGTCCCACTGACACTACCTGAGCACACCAAATCAACCTGCTCCGGAGTCCCTGCCGTCACCAATGCCATGCAATACTTGCAAACGTCACTGGCAGTTACACCGCGGTGCAAACAGCACGCCATTTCAACCTTCCACTAATGGCCCCCCCAGTAGAACCAAGTGCATCCAGACTCAGCGGACAGATAGTCGCTCCTAGCCAGCAAAACAGGCAGTAACGAGGAATCAAATCCAGTGTCCCCGTTTTGTTTTATTTACAAATATAAAACATGGCTGTCTCCTCTCAGCACACAAACACCCTTCTTTCGAAGCGGTTGAGGCTAAGGAGGCTAGGGCTTTTCAGTTTGGAGAAGAGACGGCTGAGGGGAGACATGATAGAGGCACATAAAATAATGAGTGGAGTGGAACAGGTGGATGTGACGCGTCTGTTCACGCATTTGAAAAATACTAGGACTAAGGGCATGCGATGAAACTACAGTGTAGTAAATTTAAAACAAATTGGAGAAAAGTTTTCTTCACCCAACGCATAATTAAACTCTGGAATTCGTTGCCGGAGAACATTGTGAAGGCGGTTAGCTTGGCAGAGTTTAAAAAGGGGTTAGATGATTTCCTAAAGGACAAGTCCATAAACCACTACCAAATGGACTTGGGAAAAATCCACAATTCCAGGAATAACATGTATAGAATGTTTGTACATTTGGGAAGCTTGCTAGGTGCCCTTGGCCTGGATTGGCCGCTGTCGTGGACAGGATGCTGGGCTCAATGGACCCTTGGTCTTTTCCCAGTGTGGCATTACTTATGTACTTACAGTACAAAAGTTAAGTCAGCTAGCCCTGCACAGGAGTACCCGGGGTGTAAGGGAGGGGGGAGGGACTCAGTCGCCCGAGTGTAGCACCTCCATGGCACAAGAGAACACCCACTGGCCTCAGCCTCTGCCAGCAAAAGTAACCCTGATGAAGCACAGAAAGGCAGCCTAAAGGGTTTTTTTTTTTTTTTTTTAGAGAGAGAGTAAAGAATGAATAAGAAGAAAATACTAAGACTGAAGGGCTCACCACATTTTCCACCTGCTGAAGACTGAGAATACTGATTCAAACTGAGGCTAGGCATGGATATTATAGGCTCATGTAAGAGTCAGAGTTCTCAGTCTCAACCTGCTGGTAGGTGTGCACAACACATCAGTCATTTCTGGGCTGGTCCGGAGGGATGCTAAGGAAAAAGCTGTTAACTTTTAGAATTAAAGCATACTTCTCCTCTCCCATATACACAAAAATATTTTCAGGAATATAAAATTAACATTTTTAAAGTTATTCCTTGAGATGTAATTCACAGAGCTTAGCTAGGTGTGGGGGGGGGGGGGGGGGGGGAAAGAGTGGACAATTTCTCTTGAATAAGCCATACTGGCTTCTGAAGGGAAGTCACAGTAATAGAGCTCACAGGGGCCCTGCTCCTGCAGTGCTGCTGGTAGTCAAGCAAACTATTAACCAAGGTCAGAAACCGCAATTCCTCCACACCTTCTTGAGTTTTCATTTTGTATATCAGAAATCCTTGTAAACTGTCATAAAATGCAAAGATTCTTCTTTTGAGAAATCCAAAACTTTAGAAAAGTTAGAGTGTGGCAGCACAGAGAAACTGACCTGTATGAGGGTATCTGTGTCACAGTCACAACTGGTAAAGATGATCGTCCTGCTGCATTACACATCTCCTTCTTGATCTTTTGTTTCAATTTTATTCTACTTTTTTTTAGTGATCCTTTTCGGACACCCTTATCGACATCCTCTTCACCTTCCCCCTTGTCCTCTGCTACCTCCTCCTCTTCATTGGCTGCATCCACGGGTCCCTTCTTCACCATTCCAGGCGGAGAATGCACTTCACAGAAGGCAGTCTTACGTACAGAAAATGTTGTGCCGTTAATACTTGTCTCTCGCATAGGCTCAATCTTCATGAAGAGACCAGCCCGCTGGGCACAGGTCACATGGAAAGCAGTATAGCAGTTCACTTTATGGCACTGGATAGCGGCCCCCATGCCTTTCTGTTTACAGATGTAGCATGTCAGCTTCCAGCGGGCAGGTGGGATGTTATCAATGCCCTCAATAGGCTCCAGAAACACTGTGTTTGCAAAGCAAACCTCTGGAATCCAGATAGCACATACAACATGTGCCCAGTGACCATCACTAGTCTGTTTGAAGGCTCCACCTTTATTTGGACAAAGAACACAATCAACAGGACGAGAAGGGGACTGTAGGCAGCAACGACAGAGCCACTGTCCCTCAGGAATGTAGGGCACCCCATAGCACTCTTGATGCACAGCTAAGTTGCAGATGTCACAGAAAAGGATGACATTGCTGTTATGACACTCGTCATCCATACAGACGCAGCAAAAAGCATCCTCATCAATTAGAGACTGTTGGTTCCCACTGTTGCGGCTCTCCAGGTAGGACTCCTTCTCCAACCGATCCAAAAGAAGTTCAAAATTGTCTGCTGAAATTATGCCATACCCATCGCTGCGCCGCTTCTCATTTATTATGTCCAACCAAGCCATGTCCTCCTCATCCATGTCATATTCAACTTCGGCATCCAGCTCATCAGGTGGCTTCTCAATGTAGCGGTAGTATGCTGCAGGAAGAGGTGGTGCATCAGGCTGGCAAACAGAATCCATCACCCGGAAACTAGGCTGAGGTAACTGCAAGGACGTACCAGGTGTATGCTTAGAACAGGTTTCTTTCTTCTTGCCTTTGGACAGTGTTTTTTTGGACTTGGAAGGGAAAAGTGGCTGTTCACTGTTCTCCTTGTTGCTGTTACATTCAGTGATGTCCTGGGCAGTCAGTTCATCTTCCGTAATGATTTTGAGGGGATCATAGATGCTGATGCGATGAAGTCGGCCATCAATATCCACCTCCACAATCCGCTGAGCTTGGGCATAAGTCAGGGTCTCTCGAGTGGGAGAACATTTCAAGCTATAGGGAGAAGGTGAACGTCTCCCCTCGGAGTTCTGCTTGGACCTCCTCCTGGGCTTCCTCATGTCTGTGAAATCAATGACCTGCAAAGAACAAACACAAGCGATACCAATTACACAAGAGAATAAGCTAGATCACACAAAACTTGACTGAATGATTTCTGTCATATATTTGGAGGACCTTTCTATTTGTATCCTAGTTTGTAAACCGCTTAGCCCTGCCTTAACAGATGAAGCGGTATAGTAAATCGAAGAATGAATAAATAAATAAATAAATAAAATGAGATATCTACATGAGGCTATAAGACATTTTAATTTGTAGAGAAGGCATACGAGGCAACCCACATTTCCCAAAAATACATAACACAAAAACTCTCTATACTGTATGGTTCACTTTCTACATTTTTTTTTCTTAATTTCCATTAAAAAAGGGACCAACTGTAAAGCAAAGCAGCCAATGTGTTTCAGTAACTAGAAAATCAGCATGTACTTATATTCATGAGCAAGATCTCAGAAACAGGCAAGAGCTGTGAAGCCTCAATGTGGGATGAGGGTCTTAGGTATGTTAGCAACTGGACAACATTTTGGGGAACCAAGCTGCTGGTGCTATGCTTTAAAAAGGAGCTATATGGGGTCTTAGTGGATAAAAGTTTGTAAAGGACAGGTATACAGACACTACTAACTTCCCTGTTTTCTTCCTTCAAAGATACATCATTCCAAATCAGGTGCTCCTGAGCATCTCTTAGCTTTTCCCCACAAGCAAGTATAAAAGTGCTTTTAATACTTAAAAATTAATGTGATCTCCAAATGATGAAGGCAAAAAAAGGAGACCTCCATGCCTTTCTTCATCCAGTTCCTCCTTACCTCACGTATCCAAAGCATAGCAGCAGCAGTGGTGGCAACAGTAGCAGCAGTCATCAAGGGCCCTGTTAATGTGTACTCACACCACAGTACCCTGTACGTTTAATTCCAGACTAAAAGGAAGTCTATGTAGAGGAAAGGGGCAGAACCTATGAATGGTCACTGACTCACAGGACCCATGCCGACTGCCACTACTGGGCACAGGTCACAGTGGAGGTTCAAAGGAGGGGGAAAGCCTTGATTCTGTGATCCTCATCCACTGATGATGTGACCTGAATGGAAGAGTAAGTATAGCGCTGAATGAAGAGGTTGATAAAGCGAAGTTACTTAACTGTAGCAGGTATTCTCCGAGGATAGCAGGCTGATTGTTCTCACATATGCGTGATGTCCACGGCAGCCCCAGGTCCGGAAAATCTTCCTAGCAACAAAAGTTGCTAAAGCACCGCGCATGTGTGGCCATCTTCCCGCCCATCGCGCAAGAGTCCCGCTTTAGTCAACTTATGAAGCAAAACCAAAGAAAAGAACAACTCCAAAGGGGAGGCGGGCAGGTTGGTGAGAACAATCAGCCTGCTGTCCTCGGAGAATATCTGCTACAGGTAAGTAACTTCGCTTTCTCCGAGGACAAGCAGGCTGCATGTTCTCACATATGGGTATCCCTAGCCCCCAGGCTCACTCAAAACAACAAACAGGGTCAATTGGGCCTCGTAACGGCGAGGACATAACAAAAATTGACCTACGAAGAAACATCTGAGAGTGCAGCCTGGAACAGAATAAAAATGGGCCTAGGGGGGTGGGGATGGAGTTGGATTCTAAACCCCGAACAGATTCTGCAGCACCGACTGCCCAAACCGACTGTCACGTCGGCTATCCTACTGAAGGCAGTAATGAGATGTGAATGTGTGGACTGATGACCACGGCGCAGCCTTGCAAATCTCTTCAATAGTGGCTGACTTCAAGTGGGCCACTGACGCTGCCATGGCTCAACACTATGAGCTGTGACATGACCCTCAAGAGTCAGCCCAGCCTGGGCGTAAGTGAAGGAAATGAAATCTGCTAGCCAATTGGAAATGGTGCGTTTCCCGACAGCCACTCCCTTCTGTTGGGGTCGAAAGAAACAAACATTTGGGCGGACTGTCTGAAGGGGCTTGTCCGCTCCACACAGAAGGCCAATGCTCTCTTGCAGTCCAATGTATGCAACTGACGTTCAGCAGGATGGGCATGAGGATGGGGAAAGAACGTTGGCAAGACAACTGACTGGTTCAGATGGAACTCCGACACCACCTTCGGCAAGAACTTAGGGTGAGTGCGGAGGACTACTCTGTTATGATGAAATTTAGTATAGGGTGCATGGGCTACCAAGGCTTGAAGCTCACTGACTCTACGAGCTGAAGTAACAGCCACCAAGAAAATGACCTTCCAGGTCAAATACTTCAGATGGCAGGAATCCAGTGGCTCAAAAGGAGCTTTCATCAGCTGGGTGAGGACGACGTTGAGATCCCATGACACCGTAGGAGGTTTGACAGGGGGCTTTGACAAAAGCAAACCTCTCATGAATCGAACAACTAAAGGCTGTCCAGAGATAGGCTTACCCTCCACACGATAATGATAAGCACTAATAGCACTAAGATGAACTCTTACGGAGTTGGTCTTAAGACCAGACTCTGACAAGTGAAGAAGGTATTCAAGCAGGGTCTGTGTAGGATAACAGCGAGGATCTAGGGCCTTGTTTGTCACACCAGACGGCAAACCTCCTCCATTTAAAAGAGTAACACCTCTTCGTGGAATCTTTCCTGGAAGCAAACAAGACTCGGGAGATACCCTCAGAAAGACCCAAGGAGGCGAAATCTACGCCGTCAACATCCAGGCCGTGAGAGCCAGAGACTGGAGGTTGGGATGCAGAAGCGCCCCCTCGTTCTGAGTGATGAGGGTTGGAAAACACTACAATCTCCACGGTTCTTCGGAGGACAACTCAAGAAAAAGAGGGAACCAAATCTGACGCGGCCAAAAGGGCACAATCAGAATCATGGTTCCGCGGGCTTGCTGGAGTTTCAGCAAAGTCTTCCCCACCAGAGGTATGGGAGGATATGCATACAGAAGGCCTGACCCCCAATGTAGGAGAAAGGCATCTGAGGCTAGCCTGTTGTAGGCCTGAAGTCTTAACAGAACTGAGGGACCTTGTGATTGATCTGAGTGGCAAAAAGGTCCACCAAGGGGGTGCCCCACGCTCAGAAGATCTTGCGGACAACTGTCCTGTTGAGAGACCACTCGTGAGGTTGCATTATCCTGCTCAACCTGTCGGCCAGACTGTTGTTTACGCCTGCCAGATAAGTGGCTTGGAGAAACATGCCGTGACGGCGAGCCCAAAGCCACATCTGGATGGCTTCCTGACACAGAGGGCGAGATCCGGTGCCCTCCTACTTGTTGGTGGAATACATGGCAACCTGATTGTCTGTCTGAATCAAAATGATTTGGTTGGATAGTCGATCTCTGAAAGCCTTTATAGCGTTCCAGATCGCTCACAATTCCAGGAGGTTGAACTGAAGACCTTTTTCCTGAAAGGACCAAGCTCCTTGAGTGTGAAGCCCATCTACATGAGCCCCCCACCCCAGGAGGGATGCATCCATCGTCAGCACTTTTTGTGGCTGATAAATTTGGAATGGGTGTCCCAAGGTCAAATTGTCCACCACTGAAGGGAATTCCGAAAGTTGGTGGACAGTTGGATCATATCCTCTAGACCCCCCACAGCTTGACATCAGTGGGAAGCTGATCTCATGTGAAGACGAGCCATGGGAGTCACATGAATTGTGGAGGCCATATGGCCCAGAAGTCTCAACATCTGTCGAGCTGTGATCTGCTGAGACGCTCTGGCCAAGGAAACCAGGGACAGAAGGTTGTCCGCCCTCGACTCGGGAAGATAGGCCCGAGTTGTCTGAGAGTCCAGCAGAGCTCCTATGAATTCTAGTTGTTGAACTGGAAGGAGATGGGACTTTGGGTAATTTATAACAAACCCGAGTAGCTCCAGGAGTTTGAGAGTCATCTGCATGGACTGTAGAGCTCCTGCCTCCGAGGTGTTCTTCACCAGCCAATCGTCGAGATAAGGGAACACATGCACTACCAGCCTGCGTAGTGACGCTGCAACGACCGCCAGCCATTTGGTGAACACCCGGGGCGCAGAGGCAAGCCCAAAGGGCAGCACACAACAGTGGAAGTGCTGTGTTCCCAGACGGAATCGAAGATACTACCTGTGAGCTGGCAGTATCAGGATGCGTGTATAAGCATCCTTCAAGTCCAGGGAGCATAGCCAATCGTTTTTCTGAATCATGGGAAGAAGGGTGCCCAGGGAAAGCATCCTGAACTTTTCTCGAATCAGATATTTGATCAGGGCCCTTAGGTCTAGGATGGGACGCATCCCCCCTGTTTTCTTTTGCACAAGGAAGTACCTGGAATAGAATCCCAGCCCTTCTTGCCCCGGTGGCACGGGCTCGACCACATTGGCGCTGAGAAGAGCGGAGAGTTCCTCTGCAAGTACCTGCCTGTGCTTTGAAGGACTGAGCTCCGGGTGGGCAATTTGGAGGTTTGGATATCAAATTGAGGGAGTATCCCTGCCGGACTATTTGAAGAACCCACCGATCGGAGGTTACAAGAGGCCACCTTTGGTGAAAAAATTTTAACCTTCCCCCAACCGGTAGATCGTCCGGCACGGACACTTTTATTGTGACTATGCTCGCCTGGAGCCAGTCAAAAGCCCATCCCCTGCTTTTGCTGGGGAACTGCAGTATCCTGTCGAGGCGCACGCTGTTGATGTGAACGAGCGCGCTGGGGCTGAGCCTGAGCAGGCTGGCGGGAAGGTGGATTGTACCTACGCTTATTAAGTATAGACAGCATTCCTCCTTCCCCTATAAAAACGTCTACCTGATGAGGTAGATGCTGAAGGCGCCCGGTGGGAGAGTTTGTCGAATGCGGTTTCCCGCTGGTGGAGTTGCTGTACCACCTGTTCTACTTTCTCGCCGAAAATATTATCCCCCCGGCAAGGAACATCCGCAAGCCGCTGCTGGACTCGATTGTCGAGGTCAGAGGCACGCAGCCATGAGAGTCTGCGCATCACTATACCCTGAGCAGCAGCTCTGGATGCCACAGCAAAAGAATCGTAAGTACCCCTGGACAGGAATTTATGACACTCCTTCAGCTGCCTGACCACCTCCTGAAAAGGCCTGGCCTGCTCCGAAGGGAGCTGATCGACCAAGTCCGCCAGTTGCTTTACATTGTTCCGCAAGTGAATGCTCGTGTAGAGCTGGTTAAGACTGAATTTTGGAGATGAGCATAGCTGGCTGGTAGGCCTTCCTCCCAAAAGAGTCCAAAGTCCGAGCTTCCCGCCCCGGGGGCGCCAAGGCGAAATCTCTCGTACTCTTGGCTCTCTTGAGAGCGGAATCCACAACCCCCAAGTCATGAGGCAACTGGGCCTTCATCAACTCCAGGTCCCCGTGAACCCAATACTGGGACTCAACCTTCTTAGGAATGGTGGGGTTAGATAATGGTTTCATCCAGTTCCTTAACAATGTCTGTTTGAGGACATTATGTAGAGGAATAGTGGATGACTCCTTAGGTGGCAAGAATAGTCCAGGACCTCAAACATCTCGGCCCTGGGCTCATCCTCAGTTACCACCGGGAAGGGAATGGCCGTAGACATTTCCCGGACAAAGGACGAGAAAGACAAACTGTCCGGGGGAGAAAGCTTTCTCTCTGGCGAAGGAGTAGGGTCAGAGGGAAGGCCAAAAGACTCCTTAGAAGAGAAATGTCTTGGGTCTTCCTCTGCCTCCCATGAGGCTTCTCCTTCGGTATCGGACAGGAGTTCTCGGACTGCAGTCAGAAGCCGAGCCCGTCTCAACGCCAAGGAGCTATGTCCTTGATGGCAATGCTGAGAAGTTGACTCCCGTGCCGGCAGCGATGAAGCTCCCTCCATCGATGTCAACAGAGAGTCAACTCTGGTGGCAGCCGAGGCCGATGCCGCAAGCGGCACCGACATCGAAGGCCTCACCACAGGCAGAGAGCCAGCCGCCACATCTATTGATGGTACCGATGGCGCAAGCACCCCCGGTACCGGAACAGACGATTGAAGCAGCCCTTCCAGGATCCCTGGAAGAATGGCTCGGAGGCGCTCGTCAAGAGTGTCTGTCGAGAAAAGCTGTGGAATCGGTGCTGGAGTCGAGGCCAGAATCTGCCGAGGAGGAGGCAGTACTGGGCTGTCCGGAGACCGGCGCATTGACACCTCTAGTATGGAGGGTGAGCGGTCCTCCCGGCGTTGATGCTTCACGGGTGCCGATTCCCTCGATGCCCCAGAGCTCTTGGTACCGTGACAAGAAGGGGACCGATGATGGTGCTTCTTTGCCTTCGCTCGAAGCACGTCACCGGTACCCCTCGGTACCGACGAGGAAGACGTGGAATCCACACGCCTCCTCGGGGTTGGGTCCGAAAGGGGTTGGTCCCGATGGGCCTGTACCACAGGAGGCCTCGAGGCAGGTGGAGACCCACTCGATGGTTCACTGCTGCCAGTATGTGATGGTCTCTGGACAGCCATTACCTGCGCTCTTGAGGTCGATGCACTCTACGGTGCCAACCTCGGTACCGCCGCCGATGTCAAAGTACCGGGCAGAGCTCCAAACAGGCATTCCCATTGAGCTTGTCTCGACACTTATGTCCGCTTTTTAAGGCTAAAACACAACTTACATGCGTCTGGGCGATGATCGGGCCCAAGGCACTGAATACACCATGCATGAGGGTCGGTGCCTGAGATTGCCCAGTTGCACCGAGTGCACTTCTTGAAGCCGCTGATGAGCCTCGATGTTATCAAAGGAAAAATAGCAGCGGCGGTGAAATCAAAATTTGCGATGGTGCCAAAGGAAGGGCACAAAAAGGGAAGAAAACCCGAACGGGCGGCCAAAATGGCCGCACACGAAGACAAAAGAAAACTTACTTGAGGGCTAAACTAAGAAGAAATCAGGAAACTTTCTTTTTTTAAAGAAAAAACGGAACTGCTCGAACACGAGCTCAAAAACGAAGAAAAATCTGCGAAAGCCGGCTAAATTGAAGGCTCTTCTTTTCTGGGGCAACAGAACCGCCGTAAACAGCCGCTCTTGACTGCGGAAAAAACAAGACTGATGTGGGACTATCGTGCGACGGGCGGGAAGGTGGCCACGCACCCGCACGTTCTAAGGCTTTAGCAACTTTTGTTGCTAGGAAGATTTTCCGGACCTGGGGCTGCCGTGGACGTCACCCATATGTGAGAACAAGCAGCCTGCTTGTCCTCGGAGAAACAGGTATCTCAAAGACCTGGTGAAAGGAGGATAACCAATAAGACATTGTGATAGCAGGGTACAAATTATATCACAATGATGATATAACACAACAACATAAGTGTTGCCATAATGGAATAGACCGAAGATCTATCAAGCCCAGTACCCTGTTTTCAACAGTAGCCAATCCAGGTTACAACTACCTGCCAAAATCCCAAAACAGTAGAATACATTTTATGGTGCTTATCATAGAAATAAGCAGTGGATTTTCCCCAAGTCCATCTTATAATGGCTTATGGACTTTTCTTTTAGGAAGCTATCAAAACCTTTTTGGATAGCTAGGCTAACTGCTTTTACCATATTCTCTGGCAACAAATTCCAGAGTTTAATTACAAGTTGAGTGAAGAAATATTTTCTCCAATTTGTTTTAAATTTACTACTTTGTGGCTTCATTGTGTGCCCCCTAGTCCTAGTATTTTTGCAAAGAAAAAACAAGTGGTTCACGTCTACCTATTCCACTCCACTCATTATTTTATAGATCTCCATCATAACTCCCTTCAGCCGTCTCTTCCTCTATCCTTAACGATGACATCTAGATTCTTTTCCTGGTCGATGACTCCTAATGTGGAACCTTGCATCACGTAGCTATAGTTTGGGTTCCTCTTTCCACATGTAACACTTTGCACTTGTTTACATGGAGTGGCCTAGTGGTTATGGTGGTGGACTTTGGTCCTGGGGAACTGAGGAACTGAGTTCGATTCCCACTTCAGGCACAGGCAGCTCCTTGTGACTCTGGGCAAGTCACTTAACCCTCCATTGCCCCAGGTACAAATAAGTACCTGTATACAATATGTAAGCCGCATTGAGCCTGCCATGAGTGGGAAAGCGCGGGGTACAAATGTAACAAACAAAAAATAAATTAAAAAAATGTCATCTGCCATTTGGATGCCCAGTCTCCCAGTATTGTAAGGTCATCTTGCAATTTTTCACAATCCGATTGCGATTTAACAACTTTGAATAAACTTTGTGTCATCAGCAAATATAATTACCTCACTAGTCATTCACATCTCTAGATCATTTATAAATATGTTAAGTAATTGCTGTCCAAGCACAGACCTCTGCAGTACCCCACTATCTACCCTTCTTCATAAGCCATTATGAACATGACCTTGGGAAAACTCCACTGCTTATTTCTAGGATAAACACCCTAAAATGTATTCTACTGTTTTGGGATATTGCCAGGTACTTGTGACCTGGGTTGGCCATTATTGGAAATAGGATACTGGGCTTGATGGACCTTCGGTCTGTCCCAGTATGGCAAATGCTTATGTTCTTATGAGAATACAGACCATTTAACCCTATTCTTTGTTTTCTATCTTTTAACCAGTTTTTAATCCACAATAGGACACTACCTCCTATCCCATCTCTAATTTCCTCAGGAGTCTTTCATGAGGCACTTTGTCAAATGCCTTTTGAAAATCCAATTACACTGTAGATCAAACTAGTAGAGGAATGGGACTATATGTTGAGGGAACTGAGTCAAACAGGATAAAAGTTCCACTAGAAACAAAACAGAATCCTCATGAATAGAAGTACATAAGAACATAAATATTGCCATACTGGGACAGACCAAAGGTCCAACAAGCCCGCATCCTGTTTCCAACAGTGGCCAATCCAAGTTGCAAGTACCCGGCAAGATCCCAAAACAGTACAATACAGTTTATGTTGCTTATTCTTGAAATAAGCAGTGGATTTTCCCCAAGTCCATTTTAATAATGGTCTATGGACTTTTCCTTTAGGAAGCCATCCAAACCTTTTTTAAACACCGCTAAGCTAACTTTTACTAAATTCTCTGGCAACGAATTCCAGAGTTTAATTACACGTTAAGTGAAGAAATATTTTCTCCAATTTGTTTTAAATGTACTACTTTGTAACTTCATTGTGTGCACCCTAGCCCTAGTATTTTTGGTAAGAGTAAATAAGCGATTCACGTCTACCTGTTCCACTCCAGTCAATATTTTATAGACTTCTATCATATCACCTCTCAGCCATCTCTTATCCAAGCAGAAGAGCCCTAGCCACTTTAGCACATAAGCACCGCCATACTGGGAAAGGACCAAGGGTCCATCAAGCCCAGCATCCTGTCTCCGACAGCGGCCAATCCAGGTTTCAAGAACCCGGCAAACCCCCCCCCCCCCCCCCCTCAAAAAAAATTAATAATGTTCAATGAGCCTGCCATGAGTGGGAAAGTGCAGGGTACAAATGTAACAAAAATAAAATAGATACTATTGGAGATTCTACATGGAATGTTGCTACTATTGGAGATTCTACATGGAATTTTACTACTATTGGACATTCTACATGGAATGTTGCTATTCCACTAGCAACATTCCATGTAGAAGGCTGCGCAGGCTTCTGCGCGGCCACATTGGTGATCTGCAAGGGCCGACTTCTACATGGAATGTTGCTAGTGGAATCTCCAATAGTAGCAACAGTGGAGGAGTGGCCTAGTGGTTAGGGTGGTGGACTTTGGTCCTGAGGAACTGAGTTCGATTCCCACTTCAGGCACAGGCAGCTCCTTGTGACTCTGGGCAAGTCACTTAACCCTCCATTGCCCCATGTAAGCCGCACTGAGCCTGCCATGAGTGGGAAAGCGCGGGGTACAAATGTAACAAAAATAAAATAGATACTATTGGAGATTCTACATGGAATGTTGCTACTATTGGAGATTCTACATGGAATGTTGCTATTCCACTAGCAACATTCCATGTAGAAGGCTGCGCAGGCTTCTGTTTCTGTGAGTCTGACGTCCTGCACGTACAGAAGCAGAAGCCTGCGCGGCCACATTGGTGATCTGCAAGGGCCGACTTCTACATGGAATGTTGCTAGTGGAATCTCCAATAGTAGCAACAGTGGAGGAGTGGCCTAGTGGTTAGGGTGGTAGACTTTGGTCCTGGGGAACTGAGTTCGATTCCCACTTCAGGCACAGGCAGCTCCTTGTGACACTGGGCAAGTCACTTAACCCTCCATTGCCCCATGTAAGCCGCATTGAGCCTGCCATGAGTGGGAAAGCGCGGGGTACAAATGTAACAAAAAAAAAAAAATCCTACTGCAGTTGTTTTCCTTTACAGGTTCCACCTCCTTCAGCTCTCTCTTAGCTTATATCTCTTCCTCTCCCTTGATAAATTTCAAGTTTATTCAATATTTGATATACTGCCCATTGCGATATACATTGAGTGGTTTACAAAGGAGAAAACAGATCCTGTTAATCCAAAAGAAAGGAAGGAAATACAGTTAGATCATACAAAAGTGAAAAGGACAGGTAGACAGAGCATATGCTACCTAGGCCTCAGACCTAGATCACCGGCATCAGTTTAGCCCCCAGTTTTCCCTGCCCCTTCTCCTAGGTGAACATCTGCCATTTTTCTCCTCCTACCCCACCCCATCTCTTTTCCCCATTCTTTACTCTCTAGCAGCTCTTTGCCTTCCACCATTCTCTCTCCCTACCCCTCAGCATTCACTCCCCCTCCCCCCACACACATTCTCTCTCCCTAACTTCCAACAAGACCCAGGTCTGTCTGTTCCCAAGGGCTCTCTCCATCCTGAAGCACAACCTCCACCTCACCTTTCTCTCCCAAATGGAGAGCTCTGGAATGAGGGGGCATATGACAAAGTTAAGAGGGAATAGGCTTAGGAGTAACCTAAGGAAGTATTATTTCACAGAAAGGGTGGTGGAGGCATGGAATGGCCTCCTGGTGGAGGTGGTGGAGTCGAGGACTGTTCCAGAATTTAAAAAGGCATGGGATAAGCATGTGGGATCGCTTAGGAACAGGAAGAATTAGGGGTTACAGAGGATGGGCAGACTGGATGGGTCATATGGCCTTTATCTGCTGTCATGTTTCTCTGTTTCTTAACCTCCATGACACATCTCCTGCAGATTTCTCCAGCCCCCACCTCCCATGGTACACATACCCCATCCACTTTTCTCTAGGCCCCCTTTACCATGGCACATACAGCATCCACCTTTCTACTTTTGTATATGTTACGGATGAGCAACTATTGTTTTTCCGTCAACAAACAGGATTGAGTCAGATTCACATCTGTGCGACTCCGAACCTCAGAGCCGCTCATGTCTTTCTTATATTTAGGAGCAGCCTGTAAGAAAAACAGCGTGAAAGCAGCCAGATTACGCAGGTAGGTTAACCAAAGGCAGTGTCTTTTAGTGAGGATTGGTCCAAACAGTAGTGGGAAGTACAGGAAGTTGCTGCTACAAATAGTATTCAATAAAGCAGACTTCAGAAGAGCCACAACTGCAGTTTTTATTTATTTGGGATTTTGCTCATATCTTTTTTTAGTAGTAGCTCAAGGCGAGTTACATTCAGGTACACTAGGTACTGCAGATCCCTGTCCCTGGAGAGCTCGCAATCTAATTTTGTACCTGAAGCAATAGAGGGTTTAAGTGATTCACCTAAGATCACAAGGAGCAGTGGTGGAATTTAAACCGGGCACTCTTGAATGTTAAAGCGAGTGCTCTAACCCAGGACTCGACAAACCCCAGGTCATCTTGGTGCCCAGAAATTGCACTCTGGCACCTGGAATTTTTTTTTTTGCATCTAAACGGTATTTTTTTGGTTGTGGTGCTATAGAAAAACAGCATGTTTCATGCTTCCCTGCTACAATTTGACTCTTTGTAAGCTTGAGCTGCACTGTTCAGGAAGTTTTGGAGCTTTGCGGTTTCTAGTCTTGCAAAACTTTAAACAGCATGACCAATCCAAACTTACTGAACAGCATGGCTCAAGCTTACAGAGAGCCAAGTCACACCATGGAACCAGAAAATATGTGATTTTTTTTTCTGCCGGCAAGGGGAATAGGTGTCAGGGTCCAAGAAAGAAAACCAGATAAAGGCTGGTGGGAAAGGGTACATGAGACAGAGAGAAAAACTGGATAAAGGCTGGGGGGGTACATGAGATAGTGGGGGAGGAGAAGCAAGAGAGGTCTTCTCTACTGGCTCCTAGATTTAATCAAAATTTGTTGAAGAATGCTCTAACCATTAGGCTACTCCTCCGCTTATAAGTACATAAGTATTGCCATACTGGGACAGACCAAAGGTCCATCAAGCCCAGTATCCTGTTTACAACGGTGGCCAATCCAGGTTACAAGTACCCGGCAAGATCCCAAAATAGTACAATACATTTATGCTGCTTACTCTAGAAATAAGCAGTGGCTTTTCCCCAAGTTCATTTTAATAATGGTTTATGGACTTTACTTTTAGGAAGCTATCAAAATCTTTTTTAAACCCCACTATGCTAACTGCTTTTACTACATTCTTTGGCAATGTATTCCAGAGCTTAATTACACGTTGAACGAAGAAATATTTTTTTCAGATTTGTTTTAAATTTACTACTTTGTAGCTTCATTGCGTGCACCCTAGTCCTAGTATTTTTGGAAAGAGTAAACAAGCGATTCACATCTACCCGTTCCACTTCACTCATTATTTTACAGACCTCTATCATATCTCCCCTCAGCCGTCTTTTCTCCAAGCTGAAGAGCCCTAGTCGCTTTAGCCTTTCCTCATAAGGAAGTCGGCCCATCCCCTTTATCATTTTCTTCGCCCTTCTCTGTACATTTTCTAATTCCACTATATTTTGTTTGAGATGCGGTTCACAGAATTGCACACAATATTCGTGGTGTGGTCGCACCACGGAGCTATACAAAGGCATTATAACGTCCTCATTTTTGTTTTCCATTCCTTTCCTAATACCTAACATTCTATTTGCTTTCTTAGCCGCTGCAGCACACTGAACAGACGGTTTCAACATATCAATCGATGACGCCTAGATCTCATTCCTGGTCGGTGACCTCAAATTATGTAGCTATAGTTAGGGTTCCTCTTTCCCACAGGCATCACTTTGCACTTGCTCACATTAAACGTCATCTGCCATTTGGATGCCCTGTCTCCCAGTTCATAAGGTCCTTTTGTAATTTTTCACAATGAATAACTTTGTGTCATCAGCAAATTTAATTACCTCACTAGTTACTCCCATATCTACATCATTTATAAATATGTTAAAAAGCAGTAGTCCCTGCACAGACCCATGGGGAACCCCACTATCTACCCTTCTCCATTCAGAATAATGACCATTTAACCCTACTTTCTGTTTTCTATCTTTTAACCAGTTTTTAATCGACAATTGATTTTGGAGTTGTGTAGATTTTGGAGAGCTATTTTGTTATGATGAAACTGAGTGTGACAGTTGTAACTAACTAGACCCTCAATCCCACTTATTCTTCTAGTGTATAACAAAAAAAAAAACAGGCAACCCAACTGCAAATGCAAATAAACCAAAAAGCAAATGTAACAAATAAATAAATAGAACACTGCCTCCTATCATATGACTCTCCCTCTGCAGTCTTTCATGAGGTACTTTGTCAAATGCCTTTTGAAAATCCAGATACATAATATTGACCGGCTCACCTTTACCCACATGTTTGTTCACCCCTTCAAAGAAATGTAATAGATTGGTGAGGTAAAATTTCCCTTCACTAAATCCATGTTGGCTTTGTCTCATTAATCCATGCTTTTAAATATACTCTGTAATTTTGTTCTTTATAATCGTCTCTACCATTTTGCCCAGCACCAACATCAGGCTCACCAGTCAAGTTCCTTGATCACCTCTGGAACATTTTTTAAAAATCGGCATTACATTGGCCAACGTCCAATATTCCGGTACCATGCGATAAATTACATATTACTGAAGAGAAAACGACATCTAAATCCCACCTTACCCTCCTCTCTCTATCACCTGTCTCTACCTACCTACCCATCCATTTACTACCCATCCATCCTTCTATTATGTTATACTTAATTTCCTACTTTACATAACAAAATTCTGTGTTACCTATTACTATGTAAGCCGCATTGAGCTTGCTTTTAGTGGGAAAGTGCGGGATACAAATATAATAAAAAATTAATAGTTCTGCAAGTTCATTTTTCAATTCTATCAGTACTATGGGATGAATACTATCTGGTCCAGGTGATTTGCTTCTCTTCAATTTGTCAAATTGTGCCATTACATCCTCCAGGTGTATAGAGATTTCATTCAGTTTCTTCGACTCAGCTTTGAATGCCATTTCTGGCACCGGTATCTCTCCCAAATCTGCCTCGGTGAAGACCGAAGCAAAAAATTCACTTAATCTCTCCACTATGGCTTTGTCTTCCCCGAGTGCCTCTTTTACCCCTCAGTCATCTAGCGGTCCAAATGATTTTTTTGCCAGCTTCTTTTAATATACCTAAAAAAAATTTTTACTATATGTTTTTGCCTCCAATGCAATCTTTTTTTCAATGTTCCTCTTTGCCTTCCTATCAGAGCTTTGCATTTGACTTGCCATTCCTTATGCTGTTTCTTATTATTTTCAGTCGGATCCTTCTTCCATTTTCTGAAGGATTTTCTTTTAGCTCCAATAGCTTCCTTCTCCTCACTTTTTAACCATGCTGGCTGTCGTTTGGTCTCCTTCCTCCTTTTTTAATATATTTGGTATGGGCTTCCAGGATAGTATTTTTTAACAGCATCCACCCCTAATGTAAATTTTTGACCTTTGCAGCTGCTCCTCTAAGTTTTTTTCCCCCCCAGTTCTCATTTTATCACAGTCTCCTTTTTGAAAGTTAAATGCTAATGTATTGGATTTCCTATGTATACTTACTCCAAAATTGATATCAAATCTGATCATATTATGATCACTGTTACCAAGCGACCCCAGCACCATTACCTCCTGAACCAGATCATGCGCTCCACTAAGGACTAGGTCTAGAACTTTTCTTGTTGGCTCCTGTACCAGATGCCCCATAAAGCAATCCTTGATTTTGTCAAGGAATTTTACCTCTCTAGCATGCCCTGATGTTACATTTACCCAGTCAATATCAGGGTAATTGAAATCACCCAATATTATTGTGTTCCCCAGTTTGTTAGCCTCCCTAATTTCTGATAACATTTCTACTTCTGTCAGTTCATCCTGGCCAGGTAGACAGTAGTACACTCCTATTACTTTTCCCCTTTACACACAGAATTTCAATCCATAGGGATTCCAAGATGTATTTTGTTTCCTGCAAAATTTTCAATCCATTTAATTCAAGGCCCTCCTTAACATACAATGCTACCCCTGCACCAATTCGATCCACCCTATCACTACGGCTAGGAAAGCGAATAGAATGTTGGGTGTTATTAAGAAGGGTATGGAGTCCAGGTGTGCGGATGTTATAATGCCGTTGTATCGCTCCATGGTGCGACCGCACCTGGAGTATTGTGTTCAGTACTGGTCTCCGTATCTCAAAAAAGATATAGTAGAATTGGAAAAGGTACAGCGAAGGGCGACGAAAATGATAGTGGGGATGGGACGACTTTCCTATGAAGAGAGGCTGAGAAGGCTAGGGCTTTTCAGCTTGGAGAAGAGACGGCTGAGGGGAGATATGATAGAAGTGTATAAAATAATGAGTGGAATGGATCGGGTGGATGTGAAGCGACTGTTCACGCTATCCAAAAATACTAGGACTAGAGGGCATGAGTTGAAGCTACAGTGTGGTAAATTTAAAACGAATCGGAGAAAATTTTTCTTCACCCAACGTGTAATTAGACTCTGGAATTCATTGCCGGAGAACGTGGTACGGGCGGTTAGCTTGACGGAGTTTAAAAAGGGGTTAGATAGATTCCTAAAGGACAAGTCCATAGACCGCTATTAAATGGACTGGAAAAATTCCTCATTTTTAGGTATAACTTGTCTGGAATGTTTTTACGTTTGGGGAGCGTGCCAGGTGCCCTTGACCTGGATTGGCCACTGTCGGTGACAGGATGCTGGGCTAGATGGACCTTTGGTCTTTCCCAGTATGGCACTACTTATGTACTTATGTACTTATGTACTTATGTACGATATAATTTGTACCCTGGTATAACAGTGTCCCACTGGTTATCCCACCAGGTCTCAAAGATGCCTATTATATCTAATTTTTTATTTAGTGCAATATATTCTAACTCCCCCATCTTATTTCTTAGGCTTCTGGCATTCGCATATAGACATTACTGATAAGTACTTTGCTTTAGAAGTGAGAGAAACACTTGTTTGTACATAACAGAATTGGATGCATTATGCCAACCAATTTGCTGAAGTAAAGTTTGCAAACCAAACAACAATTCTGTTGAGGTCAAAGAAGGCAAACAACTGTGTAGGTTTACTGATAGAATCCTATGTTTTAAGGTAATAAGCAAGAAACCATTTACAGTCTAGAACGTGTGAATGGCATTCTCACATGGATTTCTATGAGGCTTTTGGCAAAAAGTATGTGGCATTATTTCCTTGTGGAAAGAAAAACCTGGGGTTGATTTTGGAGAGCTATTTTGTTATGATGAAACTGAGTATGACAGTTGTAACTAACTAGACCCTCAATCCCACTTATTCTTCTAGTGTATAAAGAAAAAAAAAAACAGGCAACCCAACTGCAAATGCAAATAAACCAAAAAGCAAATGGAAGATATTCAAACAGTCCATACAGGAAGATAAAATGAATCCCATAAAAATGAATAGACTGGATTTCAACTTTGAATACACTAACAGTCTGAAATAACATAACATGGATAACTACACACTTTTATGAGCTGTCAAGTACAATATAAACGCCCAACGTTTCTCGGCATGTTTCAGTGGCCTTGGATATAACTTGCATAAGCAACTCCAATGCAGTACACATTGGAGGAGTGGCCTAGTGGTTAGGGTGGTGGACTTTGGTCCTGGGGAACTGAGGAACTGAGTTCGATTCCCGGCACAGGCAGCTCCTTGTGACTCTGGGCAAGTCACTTAACCCTCCATTGCCCCATGTAAGCCGCATTGAGCCTGCCATGAGTGGGAAAGCGCGGGGTACAAATGTAACAAAAATAAAATAGATACTATTGGAGATTCTACATGGAATGTTGCTACTATTGGAGATTCTACATGGAATGTTGCTATTCCACTAGCAACATTCCATGTAGAAGGCTGCGCAGGCTTCTGTTTCTGTGAGTCTGACGTCCTGCATGTATGTGCAGGACGTCCGACTCACAGAAGCAGAAGCCTGCGCGGTCACATTGGTGAGCTGCAAGGGCCGACTTCTACCTGGAATGTTGCTAGTGGAATTAGAATCTCAAATAGTAGCAACAGTGGAGGAGTGGCCTAGTGGTTAGGGTGGCGGACTTTGGTTTGATTCCCACTTCAGGCACAGGCAGCTCCTTGTGACTCTGGGCAAGTCACTTAACCCTCCATTGCCCCATGTAAGCCGCATTGAGCCTGCCATGAGTGGGAAAGCGCGGGGTACAAATGTAACAAAAATAAAATAGATACTATTGGAGATTCTACATGGAATGTTGCTACTATTGGAGATTCTACATGGAATGTTGCTATTCCACTAGCAACATTCCATGTAGAAGGCTGCGCAGGCTTCTGTTTCTGTGAGTCTGACGTCCTGCACGTATGTGCAGGACGTCCGACTCACAGAAGCAGAAGCCTGCGCGGTCACATTGGTGAGCTGCAAGGGCCGACTTCTACCTGGAATGTTGCTAGTGGAATTAGAATCTCAAATAGTAGCAACAGTGGAGGAGTGGCCTAGTGGTTAGGGTGGCGGACTTTGGTTTGATTCCCACTTCAGGCACAGGCAGCTCCTTGTGACTCTGGGCAAGTCACTTAACCCTCCATTGCCCCATGTAAGCCGCATTGAGCCTGTCATGAGTGGGAAAGCGCGGGGTACAAATGTAATTAAAAAAAAAAAAAACTAATATAGGGCACTGCCATGCGTGGATGTCCAAGTGCCTGGCTTCTACCATGAGAGTAATATCATGCCATGCAGAAAGTTAAATTTATTCGAAAACGTACAGCTACTGGGGGGGGGGGGGAAGCTGTATACATGCGCAGAAAGGTTTTAAGCATGGGTTCTTATACGCATGTCCAAAAGAAAATGGAAGTGCCTGCACAAATCGGATCTTGTTCTTCTACACCTAAATATGAGCCTTGCATAAGTTTACATGCAAATAGATTTTGCAAGGCTCATATTTAGGCACCAAAGAACAGGTGCTTTCACTTTCAGTTTTGCTCAGACACGTGTACATGCCTATAACTTCCTGTCTGCTTTTGAACCCTTCAGGGTCTTCCTTCAGGTTGCAAAAGTAGACAAAAGTTACATCAAAAAGCAGCATGAAATCTTCTCTGTGAACCCTTGTATGCAGTCCTGGACCTGGCAAAAAAAAAAAAAAAATTCTCACAGTAACTGCACGTCAAAAGCCTTGTGTTTTACCTCTCTGCATTGCCACAGAATACTCAAAAGCCTCATTAGAATTCATTTTTTTAAAATGTTTTATTGATGACAAATTGTACAATAGACAATGGTACTAATACAATTCAATATCTACCATAAACTTATACTATTAAGAGTATCAAAACTCCAAAGATGCAGTTTGCCATCTTACTTTTTCCCCCCAACTCCCACCCTTTCTTTTTGGTTCCCCCCTCCTCCCCCCCCCCCCCCCCGTTCAATTAATGAGAACATCTCTAGTGCCTAGTCAACCGTTGAGTACCCTGCTACGAGCAAGTGGAGTCAAGGTGTCACAAAAAGGGGACCAACACTGCAGAAATCTATCTCCCTTACGTGAGGCAAGGTCTGGGACCATCCTGCGCTCCGTAGTGCTTAGTGTAATCATATATGACCTCCAAAGTTGGATAGAGGGGCTGACTGATTGCAACCATGTCTTGAGTATCGTTTTTTCCCCCCATCATCACTGCACGCCTTAGAAAGTCTTTCAGGCCTGCTCTGGGTGGCCCCGGCATGTTAAATACATCAAACAACAGTGCGGGGGCACTCCTCCAAGGGACGTTCTACATCCGAGAGGCGTGGGAACATACCAGGAACCAAAAGGTTAACACCGAGGGGCAGTGCCAAAACATATGCCCCAAATGGGCTCCCACCCCAGAGCACTTCGGATAAACGTCACTGGGCCGAATGGTAGTTCTAAATGCTCTGTGTGGGGATATATAAAGGCGCATAACAAATTTGTATTGCAATTCCCACACATCCACACTCCCGAAAATTGTATAGCTTCGCAGTAGACATGTTTGCAAATGTGTATCTCGGACGTGGCACCCCAATTCTAAGGACCATTTCTGCGCCAGAGACCCATACACCATTGCCGGCACATCTTCTCTTAGTTTAGTGTGGTAATATTTGAGGGGCACTGCCAACTGGGTCTCCAGATCATAAATCTCTACAAGCTTTTCCCATACACCTGATGTGAGAGAATTCCTTGGCAGAGACACTATGCAGTGTCTCAACTGAAAATAAGTTAGGAAATCCTGTGCTGGGAGGCCCTTGCTGACCTGTAGATCTGCAAAGGACTTCAGAGTGCCCTCCTCGGTTAATACTTGAAATAGATAGTCCCTTTGCTCCTCAGTCCCTCAAAAGCGGCCGAGGAGCTCTCCACCGGAAAGTCCGCATTTCCAGAAAGTGGCAGAAGCGGGGAGGAGTGCTGATTGACCTTATAATATTTGCAGACCCATCTCCATGTTCTCCTCAAAGAGGAACGTCAGGTGTGCTGTTGTGTGTGCTTGGCCCAGTCTCGCATGTAGCCAATAACTAAAGTGTGTGGCTCCCAGCATCAAGCAATCCACGTCAGGGAAAGAGAAGTGTGATGTGCCTCTGAACCAGTCAGATAGATGCCTAATACAACTAGCCACAGAGATTAATTTAATACTAAGCAGCCTGAGGATGGGACACAAAGTGGTAATGGATCAGAAATTGGTTGACTGACAGGTAACAGAGGGTAGTAGTGGTAAATGGCATTTACTCAGAAGAAAGGTGGTTAGTGGAGTGTCACAAAGATCTGTCCTGAGGTCAATTCTGTTCAATATCTTCAGGAGCAATATTGCTGAAGGCTTAGAGGAAAAGTATGCCACGAAGATTAGCAATAGGAGTTGACTCCCCAGTGGGAGTGGAAAGCATTATAAGTAATTTACAAAAATTAAAAGCTTGGAATAATGCTTAGCAGTTAAGCCAAATGAAGCATTCAGGAAGCAGAAATCCAAAGGAGCTGCATGTGGCAGGCCTGATGTGCACGGACCTTGAAAGAGACCTCAGATCTCAAGGTGACGAAATAATGTGATAAGGAAATGGCCAAGGCCAGAAGGATGCTTGGCTGCATAGAGAGGGGCATAACCAATAGAAAGAAAGAGGTGATCATGCTCCTGTACAAATTGTTGATGAGACCACACTTGGAGTACTGAGCTCAGTTTTAGAGACCATATCTTGCCAGCAACATTAAAAAAAAAAAATAAAAAAAAAAAAAAAAGACTCAAAGCAGTTTACAGCAGGGATATTTTTGTTGATGAGAATAAGAACAAACATTTTTGACCATTAGTTCACAAGAACTTGAAGTAAAAATGTTTTGGGTTTTTTTTCAAAATGAAAACTGAACAGGAACAGAAAATGTATTGCCCTGAATAGAATAAGAACTATAAATAAGCCATTTTCATTAAGAAAAATGAAAATTTCATACATATATATGAACTGAATAAGAACTAAAATTATCAGGACGGAATAAAAACTAGAATTATTGTGTCTGTTTTGCATGAACTGAAATTATTTGTCACAAGCTGTGACCAGAACAAGAACTAACATTTTTGGAAGCACTAAATAAAAACTAGAATTAAGGGCCCCATTTACTAAGCCGCGCTAGAGGCGCGTTGTTGCTTTTGGCGCGTGCTGCGTAGGCACCCACAATATTCCTATGGATGCCTATACAGTTAGTGTGCACTAATTTTGTGCATGCACTAAAAACTAGAATAAGAATAAAAATTGTGACCTCTTTTACTAAACTGCACCAGTGATTCCCACATGGCAAATGAGAGAAAGCCCATTCAGTTCCTATGGGCTTCCTCTCATTTGCTGTGCCAGAAATCACTAGTGCAGTCTAGTAAAAGAGGCCCTATATGTTTGTAACAGAATAAGAACTAGAAATAAATTGCTATGCTTAACTAAAATATCACCGGTTCAGAGAAAAGTGACCAAAATTATATGGGATCTGTGACAGGAAGACATATGAAAAGAGAATTAAAGACTTAAATATGCGTACCCTAGAGAAGAGGGGTAAGAGACATATGATACAGGCATTTAAATATTTGACAGATAAAATTGAAAAGACCTTTCCCAAAAATGGAGAGACTAGAAAACATGAAATGAAGCTGCAAGGAGGGAAACTTAAAAGCAATATTAGGAAATACTTTTTCACCAATGACAGTATTTGGAATGCTCTTCAGCAGGAAATGGTGGAGACAACATAGTGGCAAAATTCAAAAATGTCTAGGACAGGTACCAAATATGCAACCTGTGGGGAAGTTCTGGGCAGCCCACACTGTAGTATTTAACAGATATTTATTAGGATTTATTTACCACCTTTCTGAAGGAATTCACTCAAGGCAGTGTACAGTAAGAATAGATCAAACATGAGCAGGAGGCAATTAGCGCAGTAAAAATATTCGAACAATACAAAGTATGGCACGGTATACTACTTGCAATGACAACACAATATGTACTAGAACATTATAATTGGTAGTGAAGGGTAAGCCAAAGTTGTAACATATAGATGAGTAACAGAGTAGGAAGAATTAGAAAGTAAGGTGATTGATTTGAAGAAAGTTACACGTGAGGTCAGAGAGATGGTTAAATATCTCAGCTAGGGTAGGAGTGGATAAACATAGTTGATTACATAATGTAAATTTCACTCCAAGTAATTGTAATGGGGACAATAAGGAGGATGAATATTTTACTGCGACCCATCAATGAATGACTGACTGACTGCTGTAGCAGCCCATCATTAGTCGTAAGTTTGACATACCTAACCTAGAACAGAGGATCTCCAAACAGCAAGAAGATGGAATAAAAGTATAGATCATTTCCACTCAAATCAAAACTTAAGTAACTTTCACAATTGAAAACAAAATGGCAATGGGGGGGGGGGGGTAACCATAAAACCCTAAAAACTAAAGGGTGGGAGGTAACATTACAACTTTAACCACATTTTCTGGGTAGCAGGCAGTCTGGATGAGCCATGATGGTCTGTATCTGCAAAATTGTCATTTGCTATTTTGGAGCTTGTGTTGATGGCTAGTCAGAAGAACGGGTCAGATGAAGCTGAAAACCGCAAGACTGTGTTCTTGCAGTGCCCGAGGATGCTTTGACCTCTATGGTAAGTCTCAACACCAGCTGGAACTGGGGAACCAGTACTGCTGCACTGTTTTGAGCCTGTGTCAAAAGCCAGTTCAAGATGCAGTCTATAGGAGTGAAGACTGGCTCATGCTAACAGCATAGCATTTGCAGCGGGACAGAACCAGCTCCACTGCATCTTTTGCAGGTAACACTGACAGTGCAGGAGCTATGGACCCTGAATCAGTATTCCTGCAGTCAGGAGCTGGAAAGATCTTTGACATCTGCAGTGTGATTGAGCCAGTACTGCTATGCCTATACATTAAATTGTTAATCGGAGGGAGGGAGGTTTGCAGGGACATGGAGTTTGAACTGGTATCCAGGTGGTCAGTGGACAGGATTTCTCAACAAGAGCCCTGCCCACCACTTTTCTCTCAATTCTGGATGAACTTTTTAAAGAACAGTTCCCACATTTATGTGGTTCCATGAAGAGGAGTGGCCTAGTGGTTAGAGTAGTGGACTTTGGTCCTCGGGAACTGGGTTCGATTCCCACTGCAGGCACAGGCAGCTAGCTAGCTCCTTGTGACTCTGGGCAAGTCACTTAACCCTCCATTGCCCCAGGTACAAATAAGTACCTGTATATAATATGTAAGCCGCATTGAGCCTGCCATGAGTGGGAAAGCGCAGGGTACAAATGTAATAAAAATAATAAAATAAAAAATATAACTGTTGTTAAACATTACAAGAACCTGTTAAGTGAAACCAAACTGACAGGTATCAAACTTGGCGAGATGTTTAGGCACTCTGTAATTTTTTGTAGCTGAGAAGAGCAAAATCCGTTCTGTTTTGTCAAGTAGTTAAAACAGACCAAGGAGAAGGAGCAACAGGCAGGCAAGTGGGAGAACTTGCACATATCCAGTAGATTTTGGAGTTGTGTGTAAAAAAAAAAAAAAAAGAGCATACAGCAAGACCACAAGAAAGAAGAGAAAACGGCTGGACAGGCCCATATCAAATACACAGGGGCTCAAGCAGCATAAATTAAGGCTCAGATTCTGCCTGTGTCAACTGCCAGGTACCCTAAAACTCTGCATTGATATCTCCCTGGCCTCTCCATCCTTACGTCCTGGCCAAATAAACTTTTATAAGGAAGGCACTAGCTCCTGTAAGTTATTTGCTCTTGTTGCAGAAATGTAATCCCTATGTGCACTAAATTATGTCCGGCCTTGGACCTCCAGCACGTGACGCTTCCTCCTTCAGAGAAATTTCCAGAAGTGGTTATTTGCTTAAAAAAACAAACATAACAAGAATCAACTCTCCTCCACAACCTAACCCTCCTGGCCCCGCCCCCTCAGCCAATCACTGATAGACACCCGTGTCAACCAATATCAACCAAGCATATCTGGGAGCTAAAGCACCACCCCGAAGCACATCACCAACCAATCGGCGATCCAGATTCGGTGGGAAAGTAGGCGGAGCTATTTGGTGAGGCTCTGCTCCAGAAGGGAAAAAACAAGATGGCGGCAGAGTACGATTTTTTTTCTCTCCCCCCCTTAGCGCTGAACTCACACTCATTCCACCGGATAATAAACAGGTTGCCAGCAATCACCCGAACCCGCGCTTCCACATCCTACCTGTCCCTAGGAGAAGCGAGAGCGGACTGGATGCGTAGCTTCTCCCCACACTCCCCAGTTCTACTCAGCTCCTCACCTCGGTATCAGCGCTTGTCCTGGGGGAGGGGGGGCGCTTTTTTCACCACCGTTTCCTCCCCCCCTTCTGGGTTCTGGTGGCGCCTACCAAGTCTAGCGATTGGCGCAGTCGGAGAGAAAAATGTCTCCTCTGGTGTGGGCGCCAGTCACAGCTCCATGATCCTCCGCCACTGTGAGCGCGCGGAGGAGGAGGGGGGGGAGGGGAGAGAGCGCGGCCCCCGGCCGCCAACCGGAGGGGAGGGGAAAGGAGGGAAGAGCGACTGGCCGGTCGGACACAGTGGAAAGAAATGCTGAAACTGCAGATGAGATACCCCTCCCCAGTGTCTCAACCGGGGGGAAGGGGAGGGTGGTCCGGGGGAGGGTTACTACAGTGCCTTCAATCACCCGGTCAGGAACCCGCCCCTCCGGGACCTGGGAAACGACAACAAGAACCTGCGGGGTGAGAGGAGAAGGGAGGGGGGGGGAGAGGTGACTACCGCAACTGCGGGCACCGCACTCCGCAGCCTCACGGGGGCGATACCGGCGCCATTTGGCGCGGGCGCGTGCCCGTTGCAAGCGGCCAGATCAGCGAAGTCAGTTAGTGGTGGCGCGCGAGCAGCCTGGAGGGGAGGGGGCTCATCTGCGCATGCTCGGGAGCAACCTCCCTATTGACACGGGGAGGACTGCGTTCGTTCATGCGCGCGTGCGCGCACGTTTGGTGTAATAATCCCGAAGGGTGCGTGCGTGAGGTGGAGCGCGCGCGGAAAGGCGTTCTCGGAGGAGGAGGAGTTGTGAATTGTCACGTGCTTAGCGAGAGGCTCAATCTGGATCGCTGCATTTGAGTTTACTCCGCTTTCGTTTAATTTTTTTTTTCTTTCGTGTTTGGGCTCGTCACTGATCAGTCAGGTTAGCCCATCCCTCCTTCATGCCTCTTGCGTTTTCGAACATAGTGCTCATTTGTCTTGATCTGACAATTGTTAGTTTCAGAGCATTTGCAATCACCAGGGGCAGCTGAATTGCTGAACACCTTTATGGTCGGGGTGGGGGACCCAAAATAGCCAATCTCGGGGTCAGCCCCCCCCCAAGTTCACTAGTTTACTGATGCTGTGCTGGGCAAAGTATTGATTGATAGGGTCGTGGCCCACCCCATTCGGTTACCCATGGCAATCAGATTGTTTTTGAAAGTGCGCTGTAGGTATTAGAGAATGGAGAGGTGTTAAGAAAATTCTCTTTAAAACATATATACTTTTTAAAGCTATGAAAACTGTTAAAAACCTTTATTACAATACACATTTTTTACCCAGTAGTGTAGTTCCTATTTTCTCATTCATTTAGATATGCTCTGATCCCCCCCCCCCCCCCCCCCCCCCCCACACACATATTTTAGTAAACCATTCCAGCATGGATCCTGAGGATGGGAGACTTTTGTCAGGGACTCTACATCTGGGTACTTGGGGATGAGGTGAAAAAGTGTGGTTGTCAAAGCTACAGCATCCTCATCCCTGGTTTCCTGGTGCATGGAGATCTCCACAAGGGAGTGTATAGCATTGCCACTCAACCACTGCCCTGTTACAACACACTTGAACATAGATGCTAATGATGTTAAATTTATTAACCACCCATCATTTACTTGTTTAGGGTGGTGTACATTTTAAAACATCAAATGTCTATGATTTGTTTTAATTAAATTACCCAATTAAATAAGGATTTCTAAAATATTCTGATTAAAAAATGTTTCTGTGATTACATGTATTAAATTAATTTAAAATTGCTGAAATAAAACTTAAAAACTTGAATGTAAAGAATGTTCTGAACTCATTCCCATCCTAAGTTCACAAATCGTAGTGGAATTGCACTACTGTTTGGCTTTGATTGGTAGGTATTAGTTAAGTTTTGAGATTGCACATAGGGGGTTCTACATACTTTTAGAAATAAACACCAAAGTTACTTTCTTCTCGGGAGGACTGGAAGTGAAGACTTAAGGATAGGAGTTGAAAAAGCAGAGCATGAAAGTGGGATTTTGGGGATTTGCATGAAAGTGACTTTTTGTGTGACAGGCCAGTTGCATCCTAATTTCCTAGCAATATAAACATGTATTTATAATTTACTTTTATTTTTAAGGGAACTCATGCATGCTGTACAGTAAAAACAGAGCTGCCTTGAAAAATGAAGCTACTTAGTAAGTCCAGGGATGTAATGTGACTTAGATTTGTGAGGGTACTTTGCCAATCTTGTGGGGTTTGTAATCCTTCAGTATTGGCATTGCAAGTTTCAGAATGTAGCTGCAGACGTGTCCGAACTTGGAAAAGCCAAAAGTGTCCCTTGATGAAAAAATGGGCCACATTCCATCTTTATTAGCATCCCTAGGTCTCTGTTTACTAATGTTTAGCATGCAAAACTTACTGCACAAAATGGGCTTTATGGCAGATAATATGTGATAATTCTGATACTATTTGTAAATAGGTGTTCAAAACAAAAATAAGGAGAGAGTGCACAATACAAACCATCCATAAAATACCTGAATTTTACTTTTAAATAACTTTTAACAAGTCTACAAAATGCAGACCCTGGTACTGTTAAAATGTACTTTTATGCAGTGAACTTGCAGATATTTGAAACACTTTTAGAGGGCTTCGGTAAAGTTTTGGAAGTGGGAACATTTCTTCTGTCTGAATTTGAAATTATGGCTTTTGGGGGAAGCCAGCAAAGCTGCATTTGACTCACGGGGATGGGGGGGAAGAGTGAGTGATGGGATGTTTCATGCCTTGGGGAATTCCAGGAATGCTACTTCATATACAGGTCAAGGAAAGTAGCACTTGTCCTTTTCATATTCCCTTACCCTGTCTTTCTATCCCTCTGTGGTTCATGGTTTTGCTGAATGTCCTTATTGATTATGAGTATGGTTAGTTTGTAACCTTTAGATTGTAAGCTCTCTTGAGCAGGGACTGTCCTTCCCCATGTTTAAACTTGTACAGCGCTGCGTAACCCTGGCAGCGCTATAGAAATGCTAAGTAGTAGTAGTTTAATTTGTTAAATGGAAAAAGGCATGTGCAGTTTAGTGTTAAAAAACTGGAACACAAGACAGTTCTGATGGGTTGGGTAGCATAGCTTTTGTTAGTTATCTATTCGGTAAAGTCATTGCTTTTTGTAATTGCTACGTGAAAAAGAGCTATTTTATTTTTCATTTATTTCCATTTCATATCAGTAACAGTTTATACTTTGTTCTCAGACTGTAAATAATGATCCTATCATGGGTCACACCACAATAACCTTGAACAGTGATCTAGAGAACTTAAGGGGACCGACAGAAATCGGAACTTTTAAATAGCATGACTTTTAGCTGTATATTATGCTCACCCTTTTATTAACAGACCCAAAATCTTTTTCTAGGGGCTAAGATTCAGGTTTTTCCTGACATTGCAAGGAGTACGCAAAAAAGGAGGAAAGAATTCCTGTTATATAAATCCAGAATTTTGAGTCTAGGTGGCTTTTTTTGTGTTAAAATTTCCGTGCAGATGTTGTGTGTCTTTTGAATCTGTTAATTATGTGTTTTATACCCCAAAGAAGTTGTTGGAATTTATTGTAATTAAAGAAAAAGAGAGAAGACCCTTGGAAACGCCCCCATAGGTAAAGTGCTGTTAAGTCAGCTGTCGGCTTCTGTTGTCCTCTCCAGCTCCGTATTTTTTTCTTATTTCCTCTATTATTTGTTTAATCTTAGTATCTTGATTCTAATCTGATATTGTGGACAAAATTAATAGAATATTTCAATAACATATTTACAATATGTAAAATATTTTATTTGTATATTTCTTTATAATTTTGCTGGATTTCCAATGCATTTATGTTTTGTATATATATAAATGTAAAATTAATAAATATTAAATATAACAGTCCCAAAATATGCATATAAAATCAAACCAATTTGGGAACTTTGAAACTTAGGGACAACATAGTCCTTATTTAAACAGCAGGGTAATGAAAACAGGATAACGACGATGCCCCCATTCCATCCATGCTCATTCAACGCTGCCCTTTGTTACAGCCCATCTTGGCACCAATATGCCATTGGTAATATTTCCTAGCATGAGTCAGACACAGGGTTTTTTTTTTTTGAGGGGGTACTGAGTACCGGCACCTTTTCCATTGTCTGCTAAAATTGACTCGTGGACCCCAAGTTTTAATGAAAGAGCTCAGGCTCTACACACCAATTCTGCCTTGTTATAGGTTCTGTGACTGGTTGCAGGGGGCCTGGCTATTGTGGGATGAGTCCCTCAGTGATCACCCCACCCCTGAAGGGTGGCTTGGCATTTGAGTACCAGCACCTTTTTCGCTAGGAAAAATGCACTGGTCAGACATATGTGCTTCTTGTTACCTTAGCCTTGTTGGTGTTTGAAAAGGGGTGCATCTGTATCATGCCTTAAATAACTTGAGACTGTATCTGTCATTAGTGGGGGAGCATAGTGTATCAACAAAATATTAAGTATAATCATTTTATTCTTAGACAACAGTGAAAAGTCAAAAACTGCAGTGACTGATATCTAGCCTACTTAGCTGAAAAGCAATGTTGCTCACCTATAGCAGGTGTAGTTACTAGAAAACAGTATTGATAAAGCATACAAGTGGGTGATAACATCTGACAGCACTGGGCTGCCCAGCTGTCCCAGTGCTGAGAATTTTCCTATTCGTGTGTGTAGCTATCTCTTCAGCACCTCATTTAGTTTCCAGTCTCTCAGGGAGGTTAGAGGGATTGTATGCCTTATCAGTCTTGCTCACCTGTAACAGGTGTTTTCTTTAAACAGCAATGTTGCTTTTTCTGTTAACAAGCAGGATTGAGTCAGGCACACAAATGGGCATCTCCCAAGCTTAGGGTTGCCCAACATTGCCTTAGTCCATAGCGAAGCCCACACAGTCAAGAGTTGTTAGGTGACAAAGACAAACTGGCCAGGACTACTTAAAGCCTGGTCAAACTGTTTGGACCAAGTCTTGCAGACTGTATTCAGTGAATTTCAAGAGGGCTGCTGTAGTTGCTTTAGCTCTAGTTTGATAAGATTTGACCTTGGAGCTGAGAGAAATATACATTTGTTCACAGCAGAATTGCATGCAGGAAGCCAACCAATTTGATAAGGTTCTTATCACAACTGGCCTTCCAGCTCTTTTTGGATTGAGTGAAAAGAAGAGTTGACTTTCTAAATGAAGCAGTTCTGTTAAGTAGCAAGCAGGAGCCCATTTTCAAGCTTGAGTATAAAGGACCTTCTCTAGAGCATTTGAATGAGGCTTCAACCAAAAAAAGTGAAGCATAAGATAGAAAACCTTCAGTAAAAAGAATGTCTTTGTGCTGATGGAATTGGGTATATAGTTTGTACATTACCAATGCTTGAAATTCAATAGCTCTCCTAGCTCAAGTGATAGCTGTGAGGAAAAGTACTTTCCAAGTTACTTGAGAGATGCTCTTTCTAGAGGTTCAAAAGGAGACTTAATGAGTGAAGCAAGGCCTAGGTTGAAGGTACACAAGGCTGAAGCAGAGTTTTTACATGAAGTAAGTCTTTCATGAAGCATGTGACCAGCAGCAACTATGAAGCTCGAAGGATATCTATTAGCAAATGATGTGCTGACTGCATTAAAATGGCCTTCGAACCTCTTTATCACAGTTCAAGATGATATAAGTGGTATAGATACTGTATTTATTTATTATTTATTTATTTATTTATTGCATTTGTAGCCCACATTTTCCCACCTATTTGCAAGCTCAATGTGGCTTACAGAGTTTTGTTATGACATAATCATTACAGGATATCAGATACAATTGGTAGTGTACAAAGATTGAGTAATGGAAGAGTGAAGGAAGGTGTTAGGGAGGATAGTATAGAAGGGGTACTATCATAGCTGGGTGGGTTAGTAGTGTAGTTTTGTAAGGTTATGGGTTCTCTTTGTAGGCCTTGTTGAAGAGATGTGTCTTTAAAGATTTACGAAAGTTAGTTATTTCGTCGGTAGTTTTCAGGGCTGTAGGTAGTGCATTCCACAGCTGCGTGCTCATGTAAGAGAAGGTGGCGGAGTGTATCAGCTTGTATTTTAGTCCTTTAAAGCTGGGGAAGTGCAGACTGAGAGATTTGCAGGATGATCTTATGGCGTTTCTGGGAGGTAGGTCCACAAGGTTTTGCATGTAGATTGGGGCATCTGCGTGAATGATTTTGTGTACCATCGTGCAGATCTTGAACTCAATGTGTTCCTTGAGTGGGAGCCAGTATTAATACAATAACTTATCATCTGCCCTCTAACATAGTTCAAGGTGGTTTACAAATGGATCAAATTAGAAATTCCTAAAGTTACAAAACATTATCAGAAAAACAACTACAATTTATTGAAAACATTTTTAAAATAAAAGTTTTCGGATCACGACAAAACAAGAATAATTGAAGTCCTTTAAAACTAGGAAGAATATACCAGATTTGTGCTGCTTGATATCTAAACATAGAAGTCAGCTTTTTAGATTTAATACCTCTGCCCTCTGGAAATATAAAGTTAGGCAGTGATTCAAATGTAAAGCTCAAATTGTAGAATTGTCAGAAGAGGACACGGAACAAGGTTATGGCCATTAGTAGTGAAAGCACAGGTTCTATCTGGTGTACTGGTTTTCAATTTGGAGTGTTTCCAAGCAGCTATCAAGTTGTCTTGGATGGACATATGTGCTAAGAGTAGACACTACAGACTACTAAATTTCAAAGCTGTGAGGGCTAGAAATTTGAGGTGTGGATGAAGAAATTGTCTCCTGGTGAGTGATCAATTCTGAAGCAGCTTGTGAGGAGTCAGAACTGCAAGATTGTGAAGGAGAGGGAACCAGTTTTGTCTAGACCAGTAGGATGCTACAAGAATCTTTGGATTATAGTTTTGCTGAAACTTATGCAGTACTCTTGGTAAGAATGGAATTGAAGGGAAGGCGCTACCAAGTCCATGGTATTGTTGGGACATCTGCAGCTGGACATAGAGGAGAAAGATTTGAGGCATACCCCAATTTCAAAAGATGAACATCGGAATATCTACACTGAGAGACCATTTATTATGTTTATTAAAACGTGATATAACACCTTTACATCACAATAGGTCAAAGTGGTTCACAATATAAATGGTAAACATAAATCAAAGGAACTCCATAAAATAGAGGAAAGAAACCATTCACTCAAGTACAGTAAATTAAGACAGTTAAAATCAAGAACTGTAGTTAAATGCTACAGTGTGTGCATATCTGAGCAAAATCAATGGGCACTAGAAGGAAAGGCTAATAGAAACAAATTAGTTTTAAGTTGTTTTTAAAATGTAGTAAGGGTTAGTTCTGCCCTAATGGTTGCCGGGAGATTATTTCAAACAAAGGGAGCCAGAAAATAGAATGCAGTTTTTCGAGTTGACTCGTAACAAGCATGTTTTGGAGAAGATAACACCAAATGATTGGTATCAAGTGACTGAAGTAAACGGGATAGAGTATAAGAAATGATTAAAGAGGAAATGTGTGCAGAACTACCTGAATGTAAAATATAAAAAGGAACAATATGCTGTGCAACTGTTGTGTATAAATTACAAATAGAGAACAATAATAACAATGAGCAGCTATAATAACCCTCCTTCCCACCACCACCCTCTACCCTTCCAATCCCAACAATAGGTGATTTCTACTACACCAAGGAATCCTAATTCACACTGTTAAAATGTGCAGGGATATAAAATACAACCCGTTCTATATGCCCTAGAGGGGAAAAATATGCCCTATAAAGCACTGTTATGTTTTTTTAATCTGTGGATAAATAAGAAATCATCAACAATCTCAGGATTCAATCTAGCTCTCCTGTTTTCCACAGTCCTTCCTGGAATAGAAGTTGTCTTCTTAGAAGATGTGCTGGTAGCAGGATGTACAGGATCTCCCATGCAAATTTTGCTAGTTGTGGCCAGTATGTTTGCTTGTTTTTCCAAAACATCAAAATATCTTTGTAGGCATCACTTAAACATAAATAACAGTCCAGTTCATTAACAGACTTCAAAGTACTTTTTTTATTACATTTGTACCCTGTGCTTTCCCACTCATGGCAGGCTCAATGCAGCTTACATGGGGCAATGGAGGGTTAAGTGACTTGCCCAGAGTCACAAGGAGCTGTCTGTGCCTGAGGTGAGAATTGAACTCAGTTCCCCAGGACCAAGGTCCACCACCCTAACCACTAGGCCACTCCTCCACTCAGGGACAAAGTTGTCCCCTTCCCTCTGAGCTCTGTCCCCATCCCCGTGGGATCTGACCCCACCCCGTCCCCATCCCCACGGTTACTGTGGTTCCCCGTGTCATTATCACAAATAGTAGAAGCAGCTCTTGAAGGTTGCTTGGATTTGGGAATCAGAGTAAGTGTTGAATCTAACTGTATTCCAAGATTGAGGCACAGTGCCAATTGTTAAGCTTAAGGTTACTAAATGTGGAACTAGAGGTGACAGTTCATACCGCAGAATCTTTAACCAACTGAATGGAACAGAGTCTAATGAGGAAGTAGTGAGATGGATATCATCGATTATCTTTTCTAAGATGGTAAAGAATGGGACATTGAAATCGCTCCAATTTGTGATTGTTAACTGATTCAGACGACCCTGGAATGTAAGCAGCCTGCTTCTGGATGAAGCTGGCTATCACAAAGTCCCAGATTCTGCTGTTTGTTTACAAGAGGTGAAGTGAGCACAAGCCCCCCTTGCTCCTTCAAATAAAACATCGCTACTTAATTGTCCATTTGAATCAGTACAGAGGAACTGTGAAGAATACTTGTAGGATATAGGATTGTCCTGAGTTCAAAATGGTTGATGTGAAGAGTTGATTAATATATTGACCACCCTATCTTGCAAACATTAGTTGGAGTGGAGGAGTGGCCTAATGGTTAGAGCACCTGTTTTGACATGCAGAGGTGGCAGGTTCAAATCCCACTGCTGCTCCTTATATTGTGAGCTCTCTAGGGACAGGGAAATATCCAGTGTACCTGAGTGCAACTACCTTGAGCTACTACTGCAAAGGTGTGAGCAAAATATAAATAAATAATATAGATGAGCTTCCTTCCCATGAGTCAAGGCATCTGTGTGTAAGGACTAACTTGACACTGCCACTGTGCAAAAGACACACCTACAGCTAAGGTTGGGTATGTGCATCCGCCAACTTAGGAGAAGGCAAAGCCAAGGAGGTGAATATAATACTGTAGAGAGAGGTTGAGAATACAGTTGAACCCTGATATAATGCACCCCACAATAACATTAATCTGCATATAACACCACCATGGCTTGGCTCCACATTTTTTTACATACAACTCCTTTTGTAATACCAATATTTGGTTCAGTTGTGTTCATGTTCTATTGACCCCACATTTAATGCAATGATATTTTATTGATCCCAACCATAGCATTAAATCAGGGTTCCACTGTATTGATTCTACTGGAATATGACACCCTACAGAAGTCCTCACGTTTTCAGGTGAACCAAGAGCATGTTGAGAATTGGGGGTTGACAGATGCAGCCATGTGTCCAGCATTTGTAGGTAAGCCTTGGGTACTGATTGTGTATGATGAACATAAAATATGTGTTTGGATCTTGTCCTCTAGAAGAACTGCTCTAGCCTGGATAGTGCGCAAGACAACTCCTATAAAGGAAATGATATTGGTTGGACAAAGTGTGGACTTCGTGAAGTTACTAAAGAACTTAATGCAATATACTTACCCTAGTTTATAATAATATTATATACAGGTATTCCACTCTACCTTTCCTCTTTCGTTACCCTCAATGCTCCACATAGTGTCTTACGGTCTTTAAATGACTGTCACCTTCAAATTCCATCCATTTATCACACAAGACTCAATTTTACTAGAAATAGGGCTTTTTACTGCACTGCTCCCTCACTCTGGAATGCTTTACCCTCTGAACTGTGCCTCAGATTAACCCTTCAGAAGTTCAAGATAGCTTCAAAACCCTCTGGTTCTGGGATGCCTTCGGTGACGGAGTCAGGAGCAGTATGTCCTTTTACCTTTTAGTCTGCAATTGCGATAGATATGGGGAAGCCACTCTTGCCCTGGGACTGGTAGCATGGAATGTTGCTACTATTTGGGTTTCTGCCAGGTACTTGTGACCTGGATTGGCCACTGTTGGAAACAAGATACTGGGCTAGATGGACTATTGGTCTGATCCAGTATGACTATTCCTATGTGCCCAGGATGGACCTAGCTGATTGGGATGCTCTGGTGTGACTGCTGACCTGTGTGTTTCTCTTATGTTGTGTATGATTCTTCTATATCTCTATATTTTCTTCATTCCTATTAGAGAATGACGTGGGGATGGGGACAAACTTTGTCCCACTGTCATTCTCTACTTTGAAGCCTGTTAATTAACTGGACTGTTATTTATGTTTGAGTGATGCACACAACGATATTTTGATTCCTGCTCCAGCACATCTTCTGATAAGACACCTTCTATTACAGGAAAGACTGTAGAAGACAGGAGACTTAGGCTGAATCCTGAGATTGTTGATGACTTCTTAGTCATCCACAGATTAAAAATCATAACAGTGCTTGATAGGGCATATTTCTCCCCCGCTAGGGCATATAGAACGGGTTGTATTTTCTACCCCTGGACCTTTGACCTCAGCAGGAGGGAATAAAGATAGTATTTTTCCACAGCATGGCAGAATCTGTTTCTGCCTGTGTGTTGGAGATGCCACTGCTCTGAAGAGAGTGCTGTGTTGTGAGTAGTACTTTTTACTATGTGCCCTTGTTTTAGACAGAGTTGTTTGTGTTTTTATACTTAATGCTTTTTACATTTTTTTTGCTTTTTAGGCTGTTTTGGATATAATGGCTATTGGGGGAAAGTTTGTTGTTTGTTCCCCTCTAGATATGCAGAGATGCCAAGGGTAGGGTTACCATATGTCCAGTTCTACCCGGACATATTCTGGTTTTGAGAACACAGCCAGGCAACCAGGCAGGTTTTGCCAGCCTGCCCGTTTGTCCAGATTTGCGGGCAGGCAGGTATCTTATCCTCCCCTCCCTTAGTGTGGTGCCCTGGTGGTCTAGTGACCTCTTCAGGGCAGGAAAGAGCCCCCCCCCCTCTTTCCTGCCTGGTGCCAATTCAAAATGGCTGCCAAGAGTTCAAGGGGCAGCCTTGCGAGACTTCCGCAGACTATGTATACACCTATTTATGTAGCTTTTTAGATTACCATAAAGCTGTTTTATTCATGTAATGGTTTTCACTGTTTGCATGCTTGTTTCACAGTTGTCCTTTTTTATATAAAGAGTTTTCTAAAGTGCATGGTTTTATACTTTGGATTATATGATTTGCTTTGGTTTGTTATTTTTATATTTCATTATTATGATTTATGTATATATTTTTATCAGCTAATTATATGATTTTAATTAATTTGTATGTTTGTAGCACAGCTTTACCCCTGACACAGCCTTTGGGTGAAATGTGGTCACATCAGGTGGTTCTTCTAATACATTACACTATTCTTCAGCTTGCTGGTTTGCTCTTTGTTTTGCTCCTTTGAAATAGCAACCAGACTCTTTGCCATGGCTGTGTCTCTCTGACCTAGAACTGGCAATTCAGGAGAGTTGGATGTTCCTGACTCAGCAACTTCCAGCTGCATCCTCTTCCTCACGGAGTTTTTTGAGTGGATTTAGACAACCTTACTACTCTCAAAGGCATAGGTCCCTACCAACTTCCTGCTCTGTCTGCGCAATTAGCACTTATCACCATGTGGGAAGTAAGCTCATCTCTGTACAGCCTTTAGTTGTTTGCTTCATGTAAGGTTTGTTATTGGCAAAATCTCCTATCATGGGTGGCGGGTTGGGTAATAGATTTGGATTGGAAATATTCATAAAACTTTAGGACTAAAGTTATAAGTTCAGAACCTGTTGGGCTTACTTGTTGATTACTTACCTGTTGTGTTTTGTTTTTTTTTGTAAAGTTGTTCTTGGCTCTCAACTGCTTTAAACCTAATTTGTGAATCACCTTGTTCTGTTCTTGGAAAGGTAGTATATTAAATGCAATAAATCATAAACCATTGTTCTCTGTAGAATGACATCTTTTGGCTGTGATTCAGCAACAAGAAGCCAATCGTCCACATAGAACCATCTAGTTTTTGTGTGTGTGTGTCTGTGTCAACTGGCTGGCAGAACGAGGCACTTGGAAAGCATCCTGGATGCTGAGAGGCTGAAATGAAAGGGAGGACTTTGTATGCATAGGCTGCTTGCAGCACGACTTCCTACCTGAACTGTCCCACCCCTTCTGACACCATCAGGCAAGAACCGCCCCTTTTCAGTGTGATATAATAGCTAGCGGCAACTTAAGGGAGGGTTGGGAGGGATTGTGTGACTGCAAGATCATCTGTCCAAGGAGAACTACCGTTACAGGTAGGCAACTTTTATTTCTCCCTGGACAGAGTATCTTGCAGCCACACAAATGATGACTCCCCAGCTACACAGGTGACAGATTAAGAAACATACTGTATATTGAAAATAACAGAAGAAAAAATAACTGGTACCTGTGTGAGGAGGAGGTGGTAATTGACGCCTCACATTACAGAAGAAAGGACAGCATGACCAAAAGCCACATCAGTAGATGAAGCTGTATCGATGCAATAATGTTTCACAAAAGTGTGCACCGTTGACCACGTAGCTGCTCTACAAATGTCCCGTAAGGAAGTTCTTTGCAAGTGAGTCCTTGTGGCCACCATGGCCCTGAGATTATGAGCTGTGACATGAGGAATGTTTGAGGGATTAGATGGCTGTGCAAGTTAGATGGCTTCGCAATCCACTGGGACAGAGTTCCTTTCATCACTGGTTGCGGTTGAAGAATAGACCAAAGTGAAAGAAATAATTGAGAAGGTCTATTCTTGGATTTGGTTCTATCCAGATAAATGGTTAGAGCCCTCAGATAGTCTAGAGTGTGAAACCTCTTATGAACCTCAGAATCATGTGGAGGATGATAAAGAGTTGGAAGTACTATTACTTGATTTAAGTGAGAAGGTGAGGCTACTTTAGGTAAGAACTTCGGGTGAGTGCGAAGCACGGCCTTATCACATGAAGTAAGAGTATACGGTGGATAGTAGACGAGAGCCTGGATCTTGCCAATATGGCGTGCTGAAGTCAAAGTTATTAAAAACAGTGTTTTCCAAGTAAGGTATCTGAGTTCCGTGCTGTGAAGTGGCTTGAAAGAAGTCATAAGCGCATTGAGCACTAAATTAAGGTCCCATGCTGGAGTTGGTGGACGAATGGGAGGGTAAAGGTGCATGAGTCCTCTAAGGAATCTTTTTGAAACAGGATGTTGCATGAGGGTCAAATCATCCACCGGGTCATGGAACATTGAGAGAGCTGACAAATGAAGTCTTATCGACGAGTATGATAACCCTGTTTTCGAAAGATGGAGAAGATAATCTAAGACACGAAATAGAGAAGCAGTGTCAGGGAGGAGACGATAACTGGAACACCAGCTGGAGAAATGCTTCCATTTTGCTCCGTAAGATTTCAGAGTGGAGTCTTTCCTAGAGGCGAGGAGAACTCTTAAGAACACCCTGTGAGAATATCATGCTCGATTGGGACCAATCAGCTGTGTTATCAGATCCGGATCCAGTGGAAGTGGGGGCCGCAAAGTTAGGTTTAGGAGAAACGTGAACCATGCCTGTCTTGGCCAGTAAGGAGTTATCAACAAAAAGAGACACTCTTTCCGATTTCATCTTCTGGAGCGTTGTAAATGAGTGGAATTGGAGGAAAGGCATAGAGAAGGCCTTCTGTCCAAGGAATTTGGAAAGCGTCTTCTGCTATTCTGTTCGGACTGGGAAACTTTGAGCAAAATCTGTGACATTTGGCATTGAGCGGGGATGCAAACAGGTCGATGAGAGGCTGACCCCACTTGCGGAAGAGAGCGTGTGTAACACTATGATCGTGATAACACATTTTGAGAACACCCTTGGCACTGAAGAGAGGCCGAACGGGAGAACTCGAAATTGGTAATGATGAGAATCCACTTGAAAACGAAGATACCTTCTGGACAAATGGTGAATGGGAATGTGTAAATATGCGTCTTGAAGGTCGAGAGACACCAGCCAGGCATTTTGATGTAGAAGTGGGAGAATCATTTGGAGAGTTGTCATTCTGAATAAGCCATATGGGAACAGATTGATGGGAACATTGGGCACTAAAGGGTTAAATCCAGAATAGAGCGTAGACCGCTATTCTTTTTTGGAATAAGAAAGAATCTGGAATAAAATCCTGTGTTCCGGTGAGATTCCTGTACCGGTTCGATTGCATTGATTTGCAGGAGACAGAAGATTTCTTCTTGGAGATGAAGGTGACAGGAAGGAACCCGAGAGGTGACAATGTGCATGTGAGGCGGAGAATTCGCAAAGTGAAGATGGTATCCCTGGTGTACAATCGAAAGGACCCATTTGTCTGATGTTATAAGGGATCACTGAGGAGCAAAAAATTGAAGACGGCCTCCAACTGGTAGCTCTATGGCAACTGCCGGGTCAAAAAGAAGATAAGGGTTTGGGCGCCATAGTGGGCGCTGGCTTAGGTGTTCTCCTTTCTCTATATGACTTCTTTGACAGCTGAGGCCTATTTGGCTTATTGTTGTATTTGTAGTTAGAGTTGTACCTATTGAAAGGGAAAGGTTTACGAGAATTGTATCTCCTTTTAGAAGTGACATATGATGGACGTTGAAAAGAAGACCTAGGCTGGTTGAGATTATCTTCTAAAGTATCTAGAGTTGTGCAATCCTGTTTGATGTTATTTATAATGTCCTTAACCCTGTCACCAAAGAGATTGTCTCCTGTACAAGGAACATCAGCTACCCGGTTGTGAACATCTTCGTGGAGACCCGACGCTTTTAACCAAGCCAAACGTCTTGTGGAAATGCCCACCGTAGCACCTCTAACTGAAGTGTCATAAGAATCATGGGCGCTCTGATTAAATTAGTTGCACATTTTTCCAGGTTTTGGAGTAATGGTCACAGTTGAGGTTGCATTGTAGCTGGGAGAGAATCAACCGCTTTAGATAAATTGTCCAGTATGGTGAATTGATAGTCGGTATAATGAAAAATATGAAGCCCTATCCGGGCATTGAGCATGGCACTTTGATACATTTTCTTGCCCAATAAGTCCATGAGTTTCATTTCCATAGTTGGTGGAAAATTAGAATGGTCCCGTGAGCTCTTATGCTTATGCATGGCTGAATGAACTACTATGGATTGATGAGATAGCTGAGGCTTAACCAAATCCCAAAGAGTCCTGGATTTTGTATTTTGTATCTAGACTCATTGTTGTAGGCGTAGGTGTGAAAGGAGTAGACTAAACAAGTTTATGTTGATCTGCAAGGACATCGTGTAATGGCAATGCTATTATTTCCTTCGGTGCTTCCATGTAGCATAGAGCTTGTAGCTTCTTTGATCGTGGATCAGGTTTAGAAGTTGAACGAATTTCCAAAGCTGATGCCAACTTGAGGAGAAATTTGGGATAAGAAGTATCCTCAGGTTGAGATGACTTAGATGGTTGCAGAGGAGAGGGGTCAGAAGATAAACCCGGAGTGCCTGCATCGTGATCAGAATGGTTATCAGGAGAAGAACACCTAGAGTGACCCTGAGAATATAGAGGAGAAGATTCATAGTCCGAAAAAATTTCTGCCATGAAGAAGGAGCAGAAAGTGAGAAGGCAGCTGCCGAGTCTGAAGGTAACTGAGAAGTCAAGCACTGCTGGTGACACTGCTGGTTCTGATTTTTAAATAAAAAAAATCACAAAGGAGATGGAAAATATCTTGATTAGATTGTGACACTTGAAAAGAAGAGGAGACATTGACGGTAGGCATTGTGCTTAAAACTACTACTACTACTACTATTTATCATTTGTATAGCGCTACAAGGCATACGCAGCGCTGTATACCATACACAAAAAAAACAGTCCCTGCTCAAAGAGCTTACAATCTAGATAAGACAGGTAAACAGACAGAACAATTAAGGGGAAGGGAATAAATAGGTGAGGTTAAAGGACAGGACAAGTGAGTAGTGGTTAGGAGTCAAAAGCAGTGGTAAAGAGGTGGGCTTTAAGTTTGGACTTGAAAACGGCCAAAGACGGGGCTAGACGCACAGGCTTGGGAAGTCTATTCCAGGCGTGGGGTGCAGCAAGACAAAAGGAATGGAGTCTAGAATTAGCAGTAGAGGAGAAGGGGACGGATAAGAGAGATTTATCTACAGAATGGAGTACTCGAGGGGGGGGGGCGTAGGGAGAGACGAGACTGGAGAGATACTGGGGAGCAGCAGAGTGAATACACTTATAGGTCAATAAGAGAAGCTTGAACTGAATGCAGAAGCGGATAGGGAGCCAGTGAAGTGACTTAAGGAGGGGGCTAATGTGAGCGATTTTGGCGGAAAATGAGTCGTGCAGCAGAAGTTTGGACTGATTGAAGAGGAGCGAGATGGCTAAGAGGGAGGCCGGTGAGAAGCAGGTTACAATAATCAAGACGAGAGGTGATGAGAGTGTGGATAAGGATTCTGGTTGAGTGCTCAGAGATGACGGGACGGATTTTGCTAATGTTATAGAGAAAGAAACGACAGGTTTTGGCAATCTGTTGAATATGAGCAGAGAAGGAGAGAGAGGAGTCAAAGATGACCCCAAGGTTACGAGCTGATGAGACATGGAGAATGAGAGTGCCATCCACAGAAATAGAGAAAGGGGAGAGAGGAGAGGTAGGCTTAGGGGGAAAGATGAGAAGCTCAGTTTTGGCCATGTTAAGTTTTAGATGACGTTGGGACATCCAGGCAGCTATGTCAGATAGGCAGGCTGAAACCTTGGACTGGATGTTGGTTGAGATTTCAGGGGTAGAGAGGTAAATTTGGGAGTCATCAGCATAGAGATGGTATTGAAAGCCATGAGATGATATCAGAGAGCCAAGGCAAGAAGTGTAGATGGAGAACAGGAGAGGACCGAGAACAGAACCCTGAGGTACACCGATTGGTAGACGGATAGAAGTAGAAGAGGATCCACTAGAGTGTACACTAAAGGTGCGAAGCGAGAGGTAGGAGGAGAACCAGGAAAGAACAGAGCCCTGGAATTCAAATGAAGACAGCGTATCAAGAAGTAGGATGTGATCAACAGTGTCAAAAGCAGCGGATAGATCGAGAAGGATGAGGATAGAATAGAAACTCTTGTTATGCTTAGGAAACACCACTTGATTGTTTAAATCCTGTCTGCATTCTGGAGAGAGAGATGGTATCTGATTTGGAGTGGTTTGAGTATGAGGAGGAGAAGAGGAGCCATAAAACTGCTGAGAGGAAGCATTTTGCTGGTGAGAAGGGGAGGAGCTAGGTCGGTTCCAATGAGAAGGGGAGGAGCTAACTTGATGATGATGAGTGGGAGGAGCTCTGTCAGTGCCGACGGGTAGGAGAAGCGCTCCTTCGGTGCAGAGAATGATGGTGCTGATGTGAGCTCTGTGACGATGAGGCAGTGAAGAGGCAGATCGGTGCCGATGAGAGTGAGGAGATTCGGTGCTGTGCTGAAGATCAATGAGCATTTTAGCTCGTTTAGCAGGAGATTTTGTCAACCCCGATGGAGGAGATAGAAGGGGCGTGTCCTGAAGCTGAGTCTCAGCACCGACAACAGAAGTAGTCAGTTGTGGTGGCAGAGACTGAGGAGAAATCAACAGATGCTGAAGAGGCTGTTGATTCATGATAGAAACTGCACTCTCCGAACTTTTACCAGGCAGAGGTTCGTCGGAGTGTTTTCTTTTGCTTGTAGCTTTCTTACCAATCTGTTTAGAGGCTGTCTGAAGAGGTAACTGACGACGGCTTTCATTTTTAGATCTTTAATTTTTCATGTTCAAGAGAGCATGCTAGCACACTTGTCACAGTTGGAATCTAAGTGTGCTTTCCCCAGACAGCGAACACACTGATCGCGAGGATCTGAGACATTTTAGTATTACAGTCTTTGCAGCGTTTGAAGCCCTGTTTTTTTGCCGACATGACAGGGAAGAGAAGAGCTGCCAAATTGAATTCTTTAACGACGGAGGAAATTGTGGAGAAAAACAAAATTAAAGAAAAAAACCCAAAAATATAATCGTGAGAAAACTGCACTGTGAAGAGAGTATTGAGTCAGCGGGTCTGACCGTCAGCGCGGAAAGAAAGAAACTGAAAAGGGGCGGTTCTTGCCTGATGGTTTATAGTGTGGACTAGAGTGGGAATCTGCACGCATGCGTAATATGATAGCTTTTTAAGCTTAATGCTTTGGTATTGGTCCGGGTCAGTGATGTCACGGGAGAGTCACTTCATCTGGGTGGCTGCAAGATACTCTGTCCAGGGAGAAGGGCAGGACAGTTCAGGGAGGAAGTCCTGGCACAGGCCGCAGGCAGCTGATGAGTACTGCTGCCCAGGTAAAGACTGCAGCAGAGATGATTTTTCTGTACTGGGGGGGGGGGGGGGGGGGGGGGGAGAGCAGGAGATGGGGGGCAGTGTGGAAGACACACCCCCTGTAAAGAACTTCCTGCCTACACAACTGGGTAATGGAGATAGAGACAAAGATTATATCTGAAGTCAAGAAAGCATAGGACAAGCACATGGGATTTCTTAGAGAGAGGAAGACACAGTAGATGGTATAGATAGGCACACTAGATAGACCATATAGCCTTTATCTGTTGTCATTTTGTATGTTTCTATGTATTTTATATCACATTCATATCAGATGCTATGAGTGCAGGTACTGTGTATCTCAGTGGGGGAGAGGAAGACATTTTAAGGTTGAACTTAGTGAGTAAAATATTGTTAAGTTAACAATAAGGTTAGATTATTGGTTTATTAGTTTGATCATGTATTGATAATAAATGTAATTATACTATAGCCATAAAAATAAATAAGCCTTGTGGGGCATACTGGATGGACTGTGCAGGTCTAGCTGCCATCACTTACTATGTTACTAACCCCTTGCCAGCCATTAAGCACAGGGATGGTCATGGATCTATTATGCTTTGGGGTCGTGTGGCAGCCAGTGGCACAGAAATATTGGCAAGGGGGAAGGAAAAATGGATTCAACTAAATATCAACATATTTCTAGAAGCTATTGTCCCCTAGGCAGTGAAGAAAATTAAGCTGAAAAGAAGTTGGGAGATTTCAGCAAGACATAATTCAAAACATACCTGAAAATCAACCATGAATTGCTTACTGGAAAGAAAGATGAAGGTTTTGGAACTGCCTTCACCACCTGTAGACTTTATTGAAACTTGGGGAGATCTAAAATGTGAAGTGCAGGTGATTAATGGGTCCATCGTGAGGCCTTCTAGGTGGTTTCACTTAGAGGATGACCAAAATAGTTTTGTTTTTTTTGTTGTTGTTTTGGCTGAAACTGAACCTGTGACCAAATTTCATTGCACAGTTTCAGCCGAACCCATAACCAAAACCAGCTGCTCCCCTCCCCCCAAACAGGACCAACTCCCCTCACAGCCCCCCACCACCACCTGTAGACCCCCCTCCCCAGGGCCCACCTTAAAAGCATTCATGATCCAGTGGTGCAGTTAGGGCAGAAGCGATTCCCACTTTCTCATACTCATGCCGGCTGCAATCTCAAAATGGCTACTGCAACCTCTGGCTTGAAATCGCAGCAGGTCAAAGTAGCATGATCAAGAGGACTCTTCCAAAGATACCAGGGAGACTCAGGAGCCACGAGCAAGCAGAAAAAACCTCCACATAGAAAGTCCAATCAACAAGGCACAGAGGATAGACAATGGACACTCCACAACAGGAACTAGTGCTTAATAGATACTTTATTCAATGCTTGTACAGAAGGACTCGTCATAGCACCATGTTCCAGATAAAGTGCCTACCTCAGGAGTTTGTATATATAATAAACCCAAATACAGAAGTGCAATTTCTTTGACGGTTTAGGACTGACATTTTTAGAGCCCGAGCAACACATAGCTTTGGTGTTTTCATGACTGACAGTCTTTATAGAGGCTTCATCCACCTTTAGCATTTCCTTGAAATACCATTTGCTGTAGTTGGGCTTCATTATACATACAGACTCCTGAGGTAGGCACTTTAGCCAAAATACGATGCCGTGTCAACATTTTTTACACCATCTTTTATATGGCATAAAGTGTACAAGGCAATCTCCATCACCCTGGTATCTTTGGGAGAGTCCTGTTGATCACGCTACTTCTCCTTCCGACCTGTTTCGTTTGTAGTGGATCTTGTTCCTCCACTTTGGTGGTTGAAATTGCAGCAGCCATTTTGACAACGAAGCCATCGGGGGCAGGAGCAAGTGGGAATCGCTTGTGCCCCCAACTACATGACTGAACTACCAACACTTGTAAGGTAGGCTCTGGGGGAGGGCTACAGGTGGTGGTGGGATCCGGAAGGGAGCGGGGCCTGCACTAATTTCAGGGACACCGCACAGTTTTAGTTTCAGCCAAAAACACACTTGCATTTTCGTCCAAAACCAGAAGAAGACCAAATTCAGGTTTCTGATTGAATTTTAGTTTCGGTATAAGTACCAAACCCTATCAGCCTTTGTTTCACTGGTTCATGTTAGCAGATGACTGTTAGCTTTCATCAAGTATGGAAAAAAAATGGAAAAGTGCATGTGAAATTATAGGAATTTCTTTCCTTTTTTTTTTTTTTTTCTTTACACTCGGTACATTGTTTTCACAGTCAGAACTTTAGATTCCTGGGGCTGTGCCTCTTCTTACCCCCACAACAAAATACAGCATCTTCCTTTACAGTCCATATGCTTGTGTGTACAAAGAGTGTGTACAGGGTCGTGAGAATTAAAGTCCTGTATGTATTTTATATCTTCCCAACTTCCCTATCCCCAAGAAAAACAGCATCAGCCCTTGGAGTCCACGTGCTCGGGTGCATAAAGAGGTGATGCAGGGATATGCAGATTAAAGTCTTGTATGTGGTCTGAATTTTATGGCTCCTGTATCCTTTGATTTTAATGGATTCCATCCATGTCTGAATCACTGTTTTATCGACATCCCACTCCGTCTCTTTGAGTCTTTCCTCACAATGGGCTTGAAGCTGACAATCTCGTTGTAAATTAATCCTGGAAACAAAAGTGCAGATTTTATAAAAACGGCTACATGATTGTCAATTCACCAAACAGTGGAAACTGGAGGCACATATTAATGAAAAAGTTTATTTAAAAAAGAGAAGTTATCCAGGTAGGAATGGTTCCTATCCAGAGAACACCAACTCACCAGATTTTCAGGCACACTTACTCAGAAAGTGCTACTGACAATCCGGACAAACTGCCATGACATTATCCTGTTAGTCACACCACACACAGGCAGTGGCGTAGCCACGGGTGGGCCGGGGCCCACCCATTTAGTGCTCAGGCCCACCCAACAGTAGCACACATTTAGCAGTAGCTGATGGGGATCTCAAGCTCGGCCAGCTGAAGACTTCCCCCTGATGGTAACAAAAATGCTACTGTCCACGATGCTGGCACCTGTACACACTCCGTTTTCAGCGCATGCCTGCTGCATACTGCCAAGCATTTTCCCGCCAGCTGAAATATTTTTTTGGATGGTGGTTGGGAGGGGGAAGAACATTTGGTGCCCACCTACTTCTTGCCTAGGCCCACCCAAAATTTGTTGTCTGGCTACGCCCCTGCACATAGCAAAGGTGCCTCAAACAAAGTTAAGACGATGTTCCAAAAAAAAAAACAACAACAAAATTTATTCAAAAACATCCAAGACTCAACACAAGTTGTGTTTCGGCATTTCCGGCCTGCTTCAGGAGTCTTTCAATGGATGTTTGTGTGAAAAAAAACAACTTGTAGTTCTCTGAATGAGATGGAAATTGTTAATATACCGTCCATTACTAACTGTGTACGCCACCGGACAACTAAAAAAACTCGGGTATCGCTGGCAGCGGAATGCCAATGCAGAGTTGCTGGAAAATTTACAGATTTTAGTGCCAGGGCAGTCCAGGGGGGTGGACTCTGGAGTTATTCAGGTACCATCAATATTTAGCAGTGGTACCCAGATAGCGACCCTATTAGCTTAGAACAGGAAACAAACTGTCCTAATTTTGCCAAGTAGCTATCTGGTTACTGCCTTGGAATATTGGAGGTACCCAGGTAGCTCCCAGCAGCTGCCCCAGATAGGTGCTGGAACTGAATATTTGGGTCTAATTTAGCTGGCATGTTCAAAAAACAAAATGCTGCCCTCTACTGGCTGAATTATGCCCAGTAGCAGCCAAACCTTTTTTTGAGTTCTTTTAGATTATATCTTTTTTGGGGTTTTATGATCCCACAGTATGATCTATTTCTCCAATCACATTATTCATTTTACATATGCCATTTATGTACTTCTCTTTTCTATCTATCCTTAGTGCTACAGCATGATCTTTTAGCTCAGGATCTCAGGCATGGATGTTTTTGTACCTTTCATGTATATTACCTTTACTTCATTTGAGAAGTTTATGGTATATTCTCTGTTCCTCCTTTTACTTGTAGACTTGCTGTGGCAAGTGTGCTCCCAGTTTGTGTATATTAACAGCACTACTTTTTAGACCAATCACGTTTATTTCGCACCGGTATGTTTTCCATGTGTCTTACATCCATTATTTATGATTTACATATTTATTATGGTTCTGTTCTCCTGTTATGTTATGTCACTATTTTAGAGGTTTTATACATTGTTCTGTCTGTATCAAATGTACATACTATATGGAATATCATTATTTTATTTGTGTATTACTATTACATATCTTCAATATACATGTATTTTATTTGGTTTCTTCCCATTTTGACATTATTATACATAATTCTTTTTCTGTTTTCATATATTTGTTTTTATTATTCATGTATGTACCATTGTTAAGTTTTTTGGTTGCTTTTTTTTTTTTTTTTTAGAATGTGTTAGTTTTGATTCATCACTAATTTATGTTTATTTGTTCTGTACTGAGACTTCTGATGAAGACCTAGCAGCCGAAACACGATTCATGTTGAGTCTTAGTTACTAAAGAACCTATAACCACACCTATTGTTTTGGGATTTTCTTTTCATCACCTTTGCTATTATTGGTACTGTTTGTTTGGTGCAAAGGTTTGTTCTTCTTTTTGTTCCTGTTTGAATAATGCCCCCAACATATTTATTTTTTTTCTTAAGAACAATGTAAAGAAAGATTTTCAGGTCAAAAAAGCACACCTTCTACAAGGGTCATGGATTTGATATACTGCCTTACTGTGGTACAACCAAAGTGGTTTGCATATATATTACTAGCCGTTGAGCCCGTAAAAATGGGCTAGTATAGGACGGGAGGGGGGGGGGTTTGAAAGGCCCCTTCTCGCCGCTGCAAGGCCCCCCTCCCCTGCCGCCGCTGGGTGGGGGGAGTGGTGGCGGCGACCTTGGGGGGGGGAGCGGTAGCGACAGCGGTTTCGTCCCTCCCCTTGCGCAGTACAGACCCTCTCTGTCCCGCCCCGTCATCACATATTGACGCGGGGGCGGGACAGAGAGGGTCTTTACTGCACATTTGCGAGTGAGTTCGGTCACTCGCTGTTTATATGTTTGATATGCAGGTAGTTTCTCTGTCCCTAGTGGGCTCCCAATCTAAGTTTTGTAACCTGTGGCAATGGAGGGTTGGGTGAGTTGCCCTGGGTCATAAGGAGCCACAGTGAGAATTGAACCCAGTTCTAATAGTACAGGTAAATGTAAAATACAATATGGAATCACAGAAGAGCAAAAATTCTAATCAATAATAACTACTCTCCAAACTGGATTCAATTAATTATAACTACTCTCCAAATTGTACAAATAATCAGGTGGAACTTCAATTTAGACAGCAAGTAGAGAACCGCTCTCACCGACCCTTTTTAACCTAATGATGACACCCCTAGCCAAATCACTATCCGATCAAGGCCTTAATCCTTACATCTACACAGATGATGTCACGATCTACATCCCACTCAAACACGAGCTAACAGAAATCACAACTAAAATTAAACACAGCCTCCAAATAATGAATTCATGGGCGGATGCATTCCAACTAAAACTCAACACAGAAAAAACACAATGTCTCATCCTTTCTTCACAATATAATACTAACACACCTACAACTATAAACACCCCAGAATACAGCCTTCCTGTTTCAGACAGCCTGAAAATTCTCGGAGTTACAATCGACCGAAATCTCACACTAGACACTCATGCGAAAAACACAACAAAGAAAATGTTCCACTCAATGTGGAAACTCAAAAGAGTGAAACCTTTCTTCCCAAGGGAAGTATTCCGCAGCTTAGTACAATCAATGGTGCTAAGCCACTTAGACTATTGCAATTCCATCTTCGCCAGATGCAAAGAACAAATCATTAAAAAAAACTCCAAACGGCCCAAAACACAGCAGTCAGACTCATATTCGGAAAATCAAAATACGAAAGCGCCAAACCCCTAAGAGAAAAACTACACTGGCTCCCACTAAAGGAGCATATTGCATTCAAAGTCTGCACCTTGGTTCACAAAATTGTTCATGGCCCGACCTACATGTCAGACCTCATAGATTTGCCAACCAGGAACACAAAAAGGTCAGCACGCACATTTTTGAACCTCCATTACCCTAGTTGCAAAGGACTTAAGTATAAATCAATTTATGCATCCAGTTTCTCATACACAGGCGTGCAACTATGGAATGCACTGCCTAATGTTATAAAAACAACGCACGACCTAACAATCTTCCGAAAACTACTGAAAACCAACCTGTTCAAAAAGACATACCACAATGACTCATCTTAAATACCGGACAACGAAATATCAACAAAACTAAACAAAACCGAACTCCCTACACTGGACTACCTCACAATTTGGATACGTGTAACATACTATGCACCAGCAAAACAGCAAAAGTAGAGGCTGACAAATGCGCAAACCAATAGGGAAATAATATCAAAAACCAGTTTATTCAGAATATTCATATCAATATCAAGGACCCGACACGGTCCGTGTTTCAGCGCCAAAGCGCCTGCCTCAGGGGTCACAATCAACTTTCTCTGAGAAGAAGCTGATAGGCTTGAATAATTACTACTACTACTACTACTACTTCTTAACATTTCTAGAGCGCTACTAGGGTTACGCAGCGCTGTACAAAATAAACAAAGAAGGACGGTCCCTGCTCAAATGAGCTTACAATCTAGAGAACGAAATGTCAAGTTGGGGCAGTCTAGATTTCCTGGGTAGAGGTGTAGAGGTTAGGTGCCGAAGGCGACATTGAAGAGGTGGGCTTTAAGCAGAGTTAATCCTCAGAGAGAACAAAAGAACAGCCAACCGATCAGCAAACACCATGTGACAAGAAAAAAGCACCACATACTATGCACCACCACCTGTTGTCCATACCGTAAATGAACTTTCTGTATTTGACTATCTAACCACCCTTTACTTTATTCTAGCATTTATGAACTCTAATGTAATACCACCTTGTAATTTATGCTATCAACAATGAATAATAACGCTATACTGTATAATGTACATGCTATCCCAATCTGTATTTCTCAGATCCGGAAGTGGCGACTGTTACTCCGGCATTATGTAAGCCACATTGAGCCTGCAAATAGGTGGGAAAATGTGGGATACAAATGCAACAAATAAATACATAAATAAACATTAAAGAGCTATAGCTTGCTGTCTAAACTGAAGTTCCACCTGGTTATTTGTACAGTTTGGAGAGTAGTTATAAATAATAGACCTTAATTCCCCAGGTTTTCAGCCCCCTACACTAACCATTAGGCTACTCCTCCACTTATGCAATGCCTACATCTCCTTCCAGTTCCTCTCTGGTCATGGCAGCTGCTTGATTTGCCTAAAGACAGATATTTTGCTTGAATCTTAAAGCATTCACTATTCTATAAAGGCAAGATAGAGAACAGTGCTTACCAAACTTCTTTGGGCCATGGCTCAATGGTCACGGTCATAGCAACACTGACAACCCACCCCACCATGATACGTCAGAAGGACATGCCTATGAAGCATCCACCCAGGTCGTGAGCCCAAACATGGTATGTATGACCTCATTTGTGGTTACATTCCACAGTTTGGGAAGCCATGATAAGAGTACCGGCAGACAAGGAATGCCAGGCCCATAGGAGTCCAGGAGTAGCCTAGTGGTTAGTACAGTGGCCTGAGAACCAGGGGAACCGAATTTGATTCTCACTGCAGTTCCTGCTCTTTGTGACTCTGGGCAAGTCACTTAACCCTCTATTGTGCCAAGTACAAATTAAGTACCTGAATATAATATGTAAACCTCTATGATTGTAACCACAGAAAGGCCCTCTCCTCCCCTTTCCCATCTGGTCTGCCCATGTTCCCTAACTATTGTAGTAATATAAATGCTATTTTATTATGAAAATCTTTTTATTGGTTATAAACAGAAAATGGAACAACAATATCAAATACAAACCCATCCCCCCCCCCAGATAATTTCTGAATGTCAGATAACAGTAACCAGTACAAAGACAAACAAATCAATGGTTTGCGGCCTGTGGTTCTTATGACCCCAAACCTAACACTTAGTAACAGGAGTATAAATTCTATTTTATGTGTGGATTTACCCAGGGCTGGTGTTAGGAAGGGAGGGGTGCAAACAGGGCAAGTGCTCTGGGCCCCCATGCTATAGGAGGCCTGAAACCCTGACACTGAAGGAGATACAGTTGACTGGTGGACTTTGGGGCCCCTTTCCACATTTCTGCCCTGGCCTCATGTTTTACACCATCCCTGGATTTATCCTAAACTTCTCCAAAACTAAGGGTCTTTGCCTCCTTCCATCACCACAGGGAGAAATTCTACCACTCTTTGTATGAAGAAACAATTCCTTATATTATCTCCTTCCTGCCACATACCATGATGTGTTACATCTCCTCTACTGCCTACTGCTCTGTTAATGTTACTTGACCCCATCCTGGTTCTTGGAGTGCTTGCTCTTTTGATTTAGAAAAGCAAGGAAGAGTCAGATAAGACCACGGGTACTAAAGAAGGGTACCAAATGTGTGTGTATGTGTGTGTGTGTGTGTGGGGAGGGGGGTCAAGGAACAAAACACTGGGTTCATAAGGGGGGAAAAATCCTTACTTTTCCACTCGTCCACTGAAAGCTTCTCATTGTCCATGGTATCATCATAGGGCGGTGCTTCAGTCAAATCTTCTGGGTCTCGCAGCTGGTCGAAGTATGGGTGCTCCAGGGCCTCTGCTGCTGTTAGGCGCTTTTCCACATCAAGTTCCAACATCTTCTCTAGCAGATCTACAGCTGCAAGTCAAGTGGAAGAAAGCCATCATTGTTACATCCTCATATAGGATATTCTCTATCAGTTTACAAAGATGTTCCTTCGACTTAGATTAAGACATCCTTTGTCTGCTACTAAAATATTAACCTTAAAAGTTCCCTTTCTGTAGAAACTCCACAACAATATGCTCCTCATTGGCCAACACAAAGTTACTGAATTTCCAAGAAGAAAAGTCCATAAATCATTATTAAGATAGACTCAGGAAAATCCACCGCTTACACCTCGGATAAGCAACATAAAATCTGTTTGGGATCTTGCCAGGTACTTGTGACCTGGCTTGGGCACGGTTGGAAACAGGATACTGGGTTTGATGGCTCTTTGGTCTGTCTCAGCATGGCGATGCTTATGTAATTACAAGTAAAAAAGCCTGTTTCGCTAAAAACTGAAACGGGCGCTAGTAAGGCTATCGTCTGTCCCCTGCCCTGCCCTCCATGTCCAGCTATTCTTCCCTCCCTTCCCATCCATGTCCAGCGATTCTCCTCTGCCCTGTCCTCCCCTCCATGTCCAGCGATTGTCCTGTGCCCTGCCCTCCCATCCGTGTCCTGTGATTCTCCCCTCGCCTCTCATCCCATCCATGCCCATCGATTCGCCTCTGCCCTGCCCTCCCATCCATGTCCAGCGATTCTCCTCTGCCCTGCCCTCCCCTCCATGTCCAGCGATTCTCTCTTCCCCTCCATGGCCAGTGACTCTGTCCTTCCTGCCGTCCTGCCTTTACGTCGTTCATTTTATCTGAGGTAGCAGTGGCAGCAGGCCGAGCTCGCGTCGCCTCCAGCCTTCCCTCTCAGTGTCCCGCCCTCCTCTGACATCATTTCATCTTTACACGAGGGCGGGACACTGAGAGGGAAGGGAACGCTGGAGGCGAGCTGACGTCAGCATGCTGTTACGAATTCAGCTATCCAGGGAAGCAGAGTTACCAATTATTATATAGATGTAAGACTATGGGGAAAATTCCAAGTATTATTCTAGTCTGTTTTAGAATATGATCAAAATGACAGAGAAGACAAGTCATATATGTACTACATACCCAAAGGACTGGCATTGGGGAACAGTTGTGAGAAATCTTTCCGGGGAATCTGAGGCAGGGACTGGATGTATTTCTTTGCCTTCAGACAGAAATAAACATAAGAGTTCAGATCACCACAAGTTACAAAAATTAACCATACCTGCTACTTTTTAGAAGATTAATAACTCCAGGATAAGAATGTCCTGTATGTTCAGAAGAATCCCAAAGTGGCTGGTTTCTCTTATCCCTAATGAATTACCACATCCACAATTATTAATACCCAAATTGAGGTGGAATTGGAGGGGGGGGGGGGGTTAATCTGCTCCCCCTACCAATATGCTCTCCCCCCCCCCCCCCCCACCACACACACAGTTTTTGTTGTTGTTGAAGAGAACCTCAATACACCTGGCTCGACCTCCAGCCTCCAAATGTGGACCAGCCTCTACCCACACTTTTGGAGGCTTAGGCAGCTCTTGGTTCCTACTCTAAAATTCATTACCCTCTGACTAAGTTTGCCTTTTCCTTTCTTTCATAAACACCAGTGGTTTTCTGTTTTATTCCACATTATCTGAGTAGCATAAGACTTTTAAATGGTTGTCACTAGACAAAGAGAAAAAATTTCTGCCCAATGGGAAGATGCATTCTCCAAGGGCAAGCAGGCTTCCATCTTCTCACAAGTGAGTGACGCCGATCTGTGTCGCCCGGTCCAGCATTTTGCCAAAACTAAAAGAGCTTTGAGGAGCACTCCATTGCACATGCGCAAGTTCCTTCCCACCCATCGCGCAAATGCGGTCTCCTCAGTTCTCTTTTCTCCCACGAGAAGATGGTGCTGTTTTTGTCTTCTCCTCACACATCCACTCTGAGAGCTTTATTTTTTTGTGTCTTCCGGCTGTTTTTTTTTTTGTTGATTTATTTTTGGCTGTTCGTGTAGAAATCGTTTTTCTACCCTTCCTTTATTTTCTTAGTATGTTTTTCCCAATTTTAAGTTTTCTTAATTTTTCGTCATCACCTGGCCGGTTTTAGGCCCTGATTTCGGCTGGGTTCTTTCTTTTGGGTTTTCTCCATGCCTTGCTCCTTTTTTCAGGCACCATTGAGTTGTTTGATTTAGTCAGTGAAGTTTTCTCATCCGTGTCCATGAAGATTCCCAGTAGCTTCAAGCACTGTATCCGGTGCAATCAGACTATCTAAGGGAAGGATACCCATTCTTGGTGTCTGCAGTGTCTTGGGCCCAACCATAGCCCTGCTCATTGTATTCTCTGTCTTCTTATGAAAAAGAGGACCCTACTTTCCTGAGAGGCTCAACGAGAGAAGATTTTTGGAGCTAAGTCCAGTTCCTCAATGTCGGCATCAGCATCGAGGTCAGAGGTGTTGACATCGTCATCGAGCATCACACCGGTATCGGGAGCGTCGGTAAGCATGGCTGCTTCAAGACTCTTAAGTTGCTGGGAGCAGTGAGGCATCGAGTGGGTCTCTACCTGTCTTGAGGCCTCCTGCTATGCAGAGCCCCTGGAACCGGCCATCGTAGGACCTGACCCCAAGGCGATGTGAGGATTCGACATCATCCTCGTCGGCACCAAGCAGCCTTTGTGACACGCTTCAGGCGAAGGCCAAGAATCGTTATTGCTCACCCTCGACACATGGTGCTGGGAGCTCCAGGGCGTTGAAGGATTCAGCACCCAAGAAGGGTCGGTGCCAGGAGGTTCACTCTACCTCCATACAGGATGTGCCGATGCACCTGTCTCCAAGCAGCCGAGATCATGCTCCCATGTGGCCTCCAGTGGTTCTGCAACCTGCGCCTCAACCAGCACCCAGCTTTTCCCGGTGTCAGCCCTCGAGCGCATCTGGACCTTGCTTCCAGAGCTGCTGGATGGCCTCATGCAATGGTATGCATCGGTATCAGGGGTACTTGCGTCTGCCATAACTCCCATTGCAGCCCCGTCTAGACCTCAGCCTGTGGTGTGGCCGCCAGCGCCACTTGTGGCCCTGGTGTTGAGTGCCACCCAAGCCGGCACTCCCTCGATGTTGGTGGAGGAAGCTTCGCCAGAGTCAAGATGGGAGCCGACTTCTCGATGTTGCTCTCGAGGGCACATTTCCTCGGCATTGAGGCAGGTTCAGTCTCGGCAATCTCATAGGGAGATACTGTCTGACACCGAGGAAGAGCGATCACAGGAATCAGAGGAGGATCCCAGATACTTCTCAGATGAGTCTTATGGGATCCCCTCTGAACCCCCCCACCACCACCACCTGAAAGGAGACAGTCTCTGCCGGAGAGCCTTTTATTTCCATCTTTTGTTAAGGAAATGGCTGAGGCTATTCCATTTCCTTTGGAAATGGAGGATGAGCCCAGGGCCAAGATGCTCAAGGTCCTGGACTACATATCTCCTCCTAAGGAGGCTGTGACTGCCTCTCTCCACAAAGTACTCAATTAAGTCCTTGTCAGGAACTGGGGAGTCCCCTCTGTCGGTCCCTGTCGTGCCCAAGAAGATTGACACCCAGTATCGGATCCACAGGGAACTTGGTTTTATTAGGCCTCAGTTACCTCAAAATTCCATGGTGGTGGAGTCCACTTTCAAAAAAGCTAGGAATATTCGTCGCCTCCAGGCAGAGAAGCTAGAACCCTGGATTCTTTTGGGAGGAAGATGTACCAGGCTTCAATATTCATCTCCCACATACAGTCCTACCAGATTTTCACGAGCATCTACTTGCGAAACTCAGCGAGACAGCTGTCGGACTTGGTGGATACGCTCCCTCTGGAACACGCTGAGTCTTTTCATCAGTTGGTGAAGCAGCAGAAGGCGTGCTGAAAGTTCTTGGCCAAGGGCAGTTATGACACTTTTGATTTGGCATCCAGGATCTCTGCTCAAAGTATACCATTCCAGTGTTTTAATACCCCTTTGATTCAATCTTTGTCCACTTTTTCCCTTACATAAGCATGTTTATAAACAGCATATTATATTTATTGTTTTAGCTTCTCTAACCTTTCATATGCTTGTGATTTTTATTTGAATATGATTATGTCATGGCAACTAGATTATACTGTATGAATTAAGTTATCAATTGATTTTCTGTCTAAATAGTATATATGATTTTTTTTTTATGTATGAATCATCTACGTATGTTTTATTACAATTTCCTAGTCATACATTCCGTTAATTTATATTGATATTTATGTTTGTTATTATTATTTTTACCTTTGTTTTTATTGTAGACTCCTGAGGCAGGCACGTTTTGTGCCACAACATGTCGAGTTTTGAGTATTGATTTTGTGTTATCTTGCATTGTTTTATATATATATCACAGCAATACATTTTTAATCTAATTGATCCTGTGGTTTTTGTCCAGCCTTCCTCCGTTCCCCACTTTTTTGTGAACCATTATTGTCCTTGTGGGACTCTTGTGTTCGGTTACCTTTTGGCTTATGTACCATAAGTAAGCTGATTTCTTAAATATGAAAAGTCCATGTTTTCGCTGTTCCACCAAGTTGACACTAGAGGTGTGCATGCAGACATCATCTGATCCCTATCCCTCCCCATCCCCAGTCAGTTCTTTTCCATCCCCAGCATAAATTAATATTTTGTCACCAATACTGTGGATTCCCATGGATTTTCCATGGTCCCTATCCCTGTGCAATATACAAACCTTTGTGGGCAGTGGTGGCTCTGGTTCCCCAAAACCCTTTTTCTTTCTACCACAACTGACGTACTAGGGTAACAATCTGCCCTGAGACCTATTGAACTGGCAAATGTAAACATTTGGGCCCTCACTTGTTCTTTAATCCTGCCCTGCATGAGGGTCCAGTAAAGGATGGTTCAATGGACTAAATTTAAAATTAAATTATGATAATTAAAGTATGGTAAAAGTAATACCATAGAGATTCAAACTTTCCATCTCTGCTACCTATCTGCTCATCTTCTCCATTTGACTTCTCTTACCGCCTTGTCCTCAAGTTTCTGCACAAATTCTGCTCCAGGAACTCCAGTCACTTTCAGGATCTGTGTCAACTGGTCTAAGTCTGTCAGGTTGGGTTAAGGTTAGTGAATCCTATGCTTCTTAGACAGTAACAGAGTAAATGCCAGAGTAATTTGTTCATGTTGGGTAGATATACACAGAAATTCCAATATGGAACCCGACACTCACTCCTCACTTCCTTCCTGTCCAGATCTCTGAGCTGTACCATTGCCTTTTAGGCTGTAACTGCCACAGGGTGCAGGTTACCACAATGTTGGAGGAGTGGCCTAGTGGTTAGAGTGGTGGACTTTGGTCCTGGGGGACTGGGTTCGATTCCCACTGCAGGCACAGGCAGCTCCTTGTGACTCTGGGCAAGTCACTTAACCCTCCATTGCCCCAGGTACAAATAAGTACCTGTATATAATATGTAAGCCGCATTGAGCCTGCTATGAGTGGGAAAGCGCGGGGTACAAATGTAAGAAAAATAAATAAATAGATCCTGAAGAATCATATCATTCATGATTAGGGTTTAATATGACTGTGGGTTCCCCTTCCCCCATTCACTTCCCCCTCTTCTTCTTTCTGGTACAGTACTACCCCCTACCATGGTTGTCTTCTAACATCCAAAAGACTGACAACATCTTGTGACCAATGTTAGATAAAGGTTATAAAGAGTAAAGGACTGTGGATTTCATATATTGCCTTTCTGTGGTACAACCACTACACATGCGCTACACTCTCCTCTTCCCCTCTGAATGACTCCATTCCCTCCCCAGACCTCCTGAATTCACATCTTCCCTCATTGCTTGCCTACCTAATTTTGTACATAAAGAAATATCCTATGTTTCTGTAATTAATCAAATTTATCTTAGATTAATTATACATAGTAGGAGTCAGAGTTGGGATCAGAAAGTAGAAAAACAGAGGAGTTGGAGTCAAACGTTTGATGCACCAACTCCACAGCCCTGCAGGTAACATCAGCCAGTTGAACTCATGTACCTGTCCATTTGCTATACATGGCCTTGCCCTAATCCAGTTGGGACTGTTGCCACGCAGGTGCTATTAGGTATCCCCGATCAGCATCTGTACACGGTGTGCATGCCATCTCCAACATTATAGCATATGAAGCAAGCTATTAGGTCATATGCCAGGTTGCTGTAGTATTGTTACTCAAAACTCACAAGGGCACAAAATCCTGGGTGTCCGGGTACAATTTCTAGGTACTATGGTGACCCAGCACCCGGGATTTGGTCAAGCCCTGTACTATAGGACAGCAAAGCTAGTCATGTCAAGAAAAGGATACAGTCCTTCCCTTTAAAAAGGGGTTTCCCAGTTAGCATCTCTCCCATAATGCAGCCAGCAGACCAGATATCCACTGTACAGACAGAAAAGAAGGAAATATTAAAGATTTATTCTTCCTACACTTCCTTCAATAGGAACAGACATCAAAAAGATATAGTTTGGCTGAAACATTTCCACTGCAGGGCAGGCAAGGATTGGAAGGGAGACAGAAACCAATCTTCATGTTGACTGCTTGTTGCACGGCTACACATAAATGAATTGCTGGGACTCACCAGTCTGGTTATAGTGCATCCAACTGAGAATCACCTCAGGAGCTCGGTACCATCGTGTTACCACATAGCCTGTCATCTCCGAGTCAGCATGCCTGGCTAGGCCAAAGTCCAAAATCTGCAGCAGAGCAAAGACAATGTAATGCTAGTGGCCTAAGGTGGACCAGGTTCTCTCTACTGCCATGAAATGGCAGGAACAAAGGAAAATGTTTCTCAGATTTGATTTAGACTTAATTCATTGCCCAAAATGTGAAAAGCAATGAAAAAATAGATGACTGCAAATAAGGGCAAGCTGCCCATCCAGTCTATCTAGTTCTTTCCACTTGCATTGCACTAAAAGGATCTCCCAAGTGTCATCGACACTTAATAGACCACCTGCAGGAAATCACTCCTTGTCCATGTTAGTTCTGTTGTCTCTTCTTCTTTGGTCCTCTACCATTCCGTCCTTTGTCTCAAGAATTCCTAAATTCTGTTACAGTACTGGTACTTCCCCCTCCCCCAAAATATTAATGAACAAATTTACATATACTTAACACATGATTAAGGAATAGACAAACTAGTACATGCCTAGGGCCCAAAGTCAAGACATAGTCCATAGATCTAGCAAGCATCAAGTCTCCCACCTGAGAATGGTAAACATTTTACATGTGGGATAGCTGGGACCAAGCAGCAGGTTCTTAACTAAGGGACACACTGGCTGGCAGAACCTTTTAATTCAGCAAAATCATTGCTGGTATGTATGTATTGCAAGCGCTTGATATACCGCAGAAGATGCAAATGTATATCTCAGCAGTTGGCCACCATTATCAAACAGAGCATAAATCAACACAAGTGAAGGGGAAACAACTTACACACACAACAAGATAACTCAAAGGACCTAAAGACCCAAAGATGTGACCACAGGGAGCCATCAGTGAACAGAGGATTCAAACACCTGAGGAAAAAGCTGACATCAGCAGCTCTAGCAGTAGACATGCACTACACTCTTCTCTTCCCCTCTGAATGGCTCCATTCCTTCCCCAGACCTCCTAAATCCACATTTTCCTCATTCCTTCTCCTGTCCCTTTTATGCACACCACCACTATTCCATTCAATAATGTGTCCGATTGCTGTGAGACTTTGCTTGCAGTGGCTGATGGTTCTACATTTTTTTTCTACTTAGGTGGGGTTTCTTAGTAATACTTATACCATGTCATCACCTGTGTGGTGATATCATCGAGCAATCCTGTGTGTTCAAAAAGTGCATTTCCATACACAGTGCATCACCATCCTTACGCCCTGCTTCCAAGTATGATGGGCTATTTCCTGTATGCATCTGAGCATAGAAGAACCTCGCTCTCAGCCTTCAGGTGTGACGGAATCCCCATTCCCTGCCTCTGAGTTTAAAGCGTTCTCTACTCTCCACATCACCACCACTTGCTTTCGACTGTGGCATGTTTTTGAATGCAGTGGGACTCAGACCTCTGAATGTTTCTTCTGTGGTCCTGTCTTCCGCAGGATTTTTATTTTTTTTCCAGAACCTTCTCCGACTTTACCTCTTACCTTCAGCTCACAGTCCTCATTCACTGCCAGGTTTCCTGGTTTTAGATCCTGAAAGGAAAAGGAACAGAATAAACAGGACACTCAGCAGAGCTGAAGGAAAGCCCACAGCGTGGTACATGGGGTACTATTAAGCCAAATAAAGACCAAGAATTTATTTATTAGGATTAACCCTCTTTTGATGGCAGAAAGACCAGAAATGTGTCACAACAGTTCCAGCAAGGTCTGGTGCTGCAGCTGGAATCCTGAGCTCATTTTACTCATGATTTCACTTTAAATGTCTTTCTTTGAGCAGTGTCTTTGGGCTATAACTACATGAATTGTAAAGGTCAAATCCTTCCACTAATCCTGTCCCTTCTTCTATTTTTATATCTTTTCTTTTGCCCCCGGCTCTGCCCTATCAAGTTTTCATTGTATTACTCTATGTCAGCATTTATCCCTTTTATAACCTGCTTGTGAAACCTATTCATGCAGGAGTGTCATGAAGGAAAGCAGGTGGCCATGTTGGGTCAGGCCAAAGGTCCTTTGTGCCCAGCATCCTGCCCCTGACAGTGACCACTTTAGGTCATTTGGAAGAACCTACAGATCCTAATAGGAAAGTCCAAACCATGACCCCTCCTTTTACTAACGTGCGCTCACGTTTTTAGTGGGCGCTAAAACTGGGCACTCACTAAATGTTAGAGACACCAATGCATTCCTATGGGCATCTCTAACGTTTAGCGCACGCCCAATTTCAGCATGCACTAAAAACTTCAGCGTGCCTTAGTAAAAGACCCCCCCCCCATGTTGCTCATTCTCAGACGTAAGAGGTGAAGACACCCAAGTCTATCTGGCTAAGAGTCAATTACGGACCTGTCCTCCAAACCATTTTAGGTGCTGCTATAGCAAGAGCGTGCCTATCATTGACAGCAACGTCATCTGTCCATCCATAACAAATGATAGAACAAACTACTTCACAGAAGGGACTGAGAGTAAAATAACTAGAGAATGGTGATTTTGGTTTGAATCTGTACAAAACTACAACTTTTTGTCTTAGTCCTTTGTGCCAACTTTTGCTGAGAGAAAAGGAAATGCATCTTTGTGCCATGGTTCAAGCACACTCTTTCCAGACGTTCATCTTGCGTACACACCAAGAGGATGGTGACAGTCTACCATTCTCTACTTTCTGTCCCTTCTTTTAGACAAAAGCAACAGCAGTTTCTGCTAAACTGGAGATCAAACACATTTAGGAATGGATTTGTTCACTGGTAGCCCCAACTTCATTGACAACGTTATTCTGGTGATTTCCCTATGTCATCACATTCCCTAATGAAATGCAGTTTCTGTCCCTCAGAATCTATTTTATTTTCTTTATTTTTTTCTATCCCCCTCCCTATCTAGCCTCTGTACTGCCTGGACTTCACACTCCCTACTTATTGTACAAACTAATCATGCTTTTGGAAAGAAATAACATGATAAACATCTTAGTACTCACTCGATGGACAATCCCAGCAGAATGGATATACTGAAAAAGTAAGAGAAGAATGTGAGAAACTGATAATTAACTCTTCCACCAAATCACTTCCATGCCAGCTCCATGGAAAGAATCTGCGACATGTGATGTCTATACCAGTTCCATGATGAAAACCTGCCAGCAAGGTCTTCTCTGTTCCAAAGCCCCTCATAGTCAAATGCACTAACAGCCAAACAGTCTCATTCCCTCTCCCCAACCTTCATTGCAGAGTTCCTTCCATTTGATTCCTGAGTCACTTGTTATCTCACCTCATGCTTTTATTCAGTGAGATTTCAGGAACTTAAGCAAAGTTCAATACTTGAAGGAGGAACTTTGAAAAATTTCTAGGTGCTGCAGGATGTGGTGTTGGTGGGTTCCCTTCATATTCAACCAGTACTATTGATGTCCTCGCATCAAAGGGTAAGAGAGATCTGTGCTGCTGACAGAGCTGCTTTTCCATATTGTTCATTAGGATGGAGAACCAAGATAATGACCAAGATAAAGGCACTCTTCACAAATGACAGAAGACTTGAGATACGCTGGATGGAGGTTCCTAGGAATTCTTAAGAACTCCTTGTTATTTTAAGAAAACACGGAGTGGAACAGGGCTGGAAAGATCCCTTTAATAAGAAAGTAGTGGCTTGTCCCCAATAGAGAATTTATCCTACTCTTGACATGACTGGATTCTAAACACAATGAGCCTTCAAGGAGGGATGTGGCATTGAAACTTTAATAAGAGATCCAACATGGGCCATGTTTCAGCAAAACGCTTGCATCAGGGGTCAATGTCAGTAGCATCACAAGGATAAGAATCTTCTGTTCAGTGTTTCTGAATTGCACTAGTAACGGACAGCAAGTTTACTTGACGCAATGCAAGTGGTTCTGTATACGCACCTTTGCTTTACTAGTGCAATTCAGAAACACTGAACAGAAGATTCTTAATCTTGTGGTACTACTGATATTGACAACCCCTGATGTAGGCCTGTGTTGAAGCTCTCATTAACATTTCGATGACACATCCCTCCTTGGAGGCCCATTGTGCTTTTTTTTTTTTTTTTTTTGCTTTGCTTGCCTACTCTCTCTTGTCCTCTGAATTCTAAACACATCATACATACCCTGGTTTATTGAAATACTAGTAAAAATGGCCCGTTTCTGGCGGCGATGAAACGGGCACTAGCGGGCAGGGGACTCCCTTCCCCTCCCCTTACGCGTGTCTCCCTGGTGGTCTAGAGGTACCTGTTCGGTGGGGGCAGGAAAGAAAGAGCCCCTTCTTTCCTGGCCGTAGTGGTAGTGGTAACTTCCTTGCTGCATCGTGTGGGAGTCCGGCTCTCGGCGTTTCAAAATGGCCGCCGAGAGTTGAAGTCTCGTGATGCAGCTTGAACTCTCGGCGGCCATTTTGAAACGCTGAGAGCCGGACTCCCACACGATGCAGCAAGGAAGCTACCACCACCGCTACGGGCAGGAAAGAGGGGGCTCTTTCTTTCCTGCCCCGACCGAACAGGTACCGCTAGACCACCAGGGAGATATGAGTAAGGGGAGGGGAGCGGGGAGGTGACAGGGGGGGAGGGACGTTGCTGAGGGTGAGTGTGGTACCGTGGGTGGGGCGGGGCGGTAACTTCTAAGGGGCGGGGCTATGTGGCGAAAGGGGCCGGGTTGATGTGGACGTCGTGGGCGGCTGGGATTTTTTGGAAGGGGAGGAGTGTTTCCCTACTGCTCCCCGTGCGTTAATTAGCTTTGTTTTCATGTTCCGCCCTCGACGTCATCACGTGTGACGCGAGGGCGGGGCATGAAGATGTTGTGGTGGCTTCACCACCATGAAACCACGAACCGGTGTGTGAGTGACTTCAGTGACGTCAGTGTCCTCAGAACGTTGAGGGTGCGTTTTATTATAGTAGATACTCAGTCTAAAACACTGTACAAATTAAACTTTGAAAAAATTTGCCCCAGCTTCTAACATATGCAATTCTACAGCACTTTGGATAAAAATGACATATGGGCATAAATAATAACCTCATAAACAATTCAGTACATCCTAGAAGTTGTCAGATAATTACTGTATATAACACCTGGATTTATTTTGCAGTGGGAAGGTCCTAGAAAGCTCTATTATATTTTGTGAATTCTACTCCCCAGCCCACACCTCGACCGTTACCAAAAGAATTATTTTTCCACTTTTTATTCCCGGAAATTCATAGGGTGGACATTGAAAACCTCATCTCAGCATTAAATGCCTTGGACTCTGCCTCCTCGGTTCAGTTGCACTCATATGGCCATAACAGGTTTTGTTGTGTAATAGACACAGGAGGATGATGTCTGCAAACCTTATGAGTGACTCAGCAGTGGAAAGACCAGTTCCAGACTTGTCTTAACCTACCTTCAGGCCACTCAGCATCTGGTAGACTAGAAACTGAATCTTGTCCTCAGATAGGTTTAACCCCATGACCTTTTGTAAATCTATCTGCATGTAGGGCATAACAAGGTAGCTGAAAGGCAAAGAAGAGAGTGGGTGAGCCCTAGATCATAAACCAAGTCCTAAACAGCTTTTCCTGTCCATCTGTCTTAAACTAGAGGAAATCAGACTATTTTATGAGCATAAGATGATGAACTGTTAGGATCAGTTGCAAGTAAAAAAACAGAGGATGACCCAAATAAACCAATTCTTGTCTTCCCTTCTCTCTTCTCTGTTTACCATTTTGCTGTTCATCTATCCATGTGGTCCCTCTGTACTCTCTCTTCCCACCACCTCTCTCAATCTGTCATGATTTTTTAGGAGTGGACATCTTTTTTGTGTTTGTTTTTTTTAAATCATTGTCAAACGAATGTCATTAAGCGTGTGCACTCTTCCATACGTAGTGCACTCTCCTTCTCAAGGGGCACAAACAGTGGCGTTCTGTGGTTGGCTGGCACCAGGGGTGGATCGCTGCTGCGCACTCCCCCCCTCCCCCCGGGTGCAGCGTCGTCCATCCCCCTTGGTGCAGCAACCCCCTCCTGGTGCATCACCGCCCCCCCCCCCCCCGGTGCAGTCTTCTTACCTGCTGGGGTGCTGGGAGCAGCCGCACAGCTGTCGGCTCCACTGGTTCCCTGCTCCCTCTGCCCCGGAAGAGGAAGTAACATCAGAGAGAGCATGGAACCAGTGAAGCCGACAGCTGCTCCCTGAACCTCTCCCTGCAGCGTGCACCAGAGGTGGACCGCCCTCACCACCCCGCCCTCGGTATGTCACTGGGCATGCATGTGCAAATCATCACACATGTGCCCTCTCATAAAAGACTACACACAATGGGCTGGATTCTATAGTTGTGTGCCTAAATTTGTGCACTAGTCAGAAATTTGGGTGTGCAATTTATCGAATAGTGCCAGTTGCGCACCTAACTTAATTGTTAAATTAGGCGCCAATGCCTTAAGTGCCACTGTTAGCCCTTAAGTGGCATTAATTGGTGCTAATTGGCATTAATTTGTAATTACATACATAACTGCACTCAGGCGCTTTAGCACACAACTACAAAGAGGGTGTGTCCACAGGTGGGTCAGGGGCGTGTCTTGCAGGTGCCTGCTTAAGTTATAGAATACTATGCACACATAGATGTGACCCTTTACATCAGCCTTTGACATGGTGTAACTGCATGCACCTAAAGTTAGGTGTGGACATGCTGACTATACTTTATACTTTATTCTATATAGCCAATTTTGTACACAATTACCGCTATAGAATTGCGTTTAGCAGCCATATTTTTTTGCACCTAACTTTTGGCGCTCTTTCTTGAATCTACCCCTATGTGCAAATAAGTGCACCCTCTTTACGAATAGTGTGCACGCCTATTGGTGAACAACTGTCGTTTGAAACGACTGCCCATCCCTAATGATTGTGTGCGCCTCTGTGACTCTCTGAAACCCACTCTCTTTTTCCCCTCCTCCATTCCTGCCTTTCCTCCTCTTTGTCTCTTTCCTTTTTTTTCACGTCTCTTCAGCTGCACTGTTTCCTGCCACCCTGTCTCTTTCTCTTCTCATTACCTCCCAGATTTCATCTTTTCCCTTCCCTACCCTAAAGTATTGGATATCTATAAGAATACAAACCCTAGAGAAAAAGCAATCTTACAAGTCCTGGAATCCATGGAGAGAAGTGGCCGACGTGAAGACATCCAGTAGTCCAATGACCTAAAGAAAAGGAAGCCCTGAGGATCAACGATGTTTGCACAGTACAAGGACTTCCTTTCACGACTAGTAACAACCACTTACACCTCCTACATAAATGCAAGTACCATGTTCAGTGCCCGACTGCCAGATGAGAACATCTGGATTCTCAGTCTCTATTCACCTTAGACAGAAACAAAAAAAAGACAGAAACAAAAAAAAAAGGCAAAGATCTGCCACAGAAATGGCAAATCAAAAGAAAAAAAGCAGATCAAAAAAGACAAAAAAAATAGAACAGGAGGGTAACAGATTTTATCATTAGAAAGAATTTAGCAATCCCAGTCAGCACAACTGGCATGTAATGCAGTGTTCTTTACTGATACTTGAATAGGTAGATATACAATCATCTGTTTCAATCATAACTGTGGCAACATCCTAAACCCCCTCCAAGTATTGAAGCTAACAGCACTAAACTGATCAGATTACACAAACTTCAATAAAACAGACATGGAGCAACAAGCAACTGGCTTAGAAAAAATAACTGACTTTGAATGTTTTTAACTGATATTGATTTGATATTATATTTTATTGTATTATGTTTTTAGATTTGATCTGTTTTTATTTTATATGATGTGATAGTGTTTTTAGATATGTTTTATTATCAAATATACAATGGTGAAGTTTATGATTTACTCATTATGTATTTTTATTTTGTAGTTTTTTTACCCCTGACGCAGCCTGAGGGTGAAACATGGCCACGTCGGGTAACTTGTAATAAACCACTTCTTCTGTTACCCTCCTGTTCTATTTTTTTGTCTTTTTTGATCTGCTTTTTTTCTTTTGATTTGTCTATTCACCTTAGGACAAGAGTTCAAAAGTAGAGCAGTAAACAATAAGATGAGGTTTGAATGAATGGGAGGCAGGCTGGTACTGCCAGTAAATTAACATACAGGTCTTCCTTTCTTTCTTTTATGCCCCTCAACTCTTCCTGTTTATACCAGCTACTACTACTTAACATTTGTAAAGCGCTACTAGGGTTACGCAGAGCTGTACAGTTTAACATAGAAGGACAGTCCCTGCTCAAGGAGCTTACAATCTAAAGGACAAATGTACAGTCAGTCAAATAGGGGCAATTAAATTGGGGCAGTCTAGATTTCCTGAATAGGTACAAAGGTTAGGTGCCGAAGGCGACATTGAAGAGGTGAGCTCCTTGTTTCCCTCCTGGTTGTCAGTTTTGTGTTCCTGCATGAAGGAGGTATGAAGATGCCTTTGCGGTCACTGTCCAAGGTTCAGCTGTGGACAATGGAAGCCTGTTCCTTTTCAGTATATGGTCCGATGTATTGGAATTTGCTCCCCTGGACCTTCTGTGAGGAACATGATTATCCTTCCATAAGAAGGTGAAAGTGTTACTATTTCAGGAAGAGCTTGGGGCAGGGTGATACATTTGGTAGGTCAGATGACTGGTTCAGGGAATGCCCTGTTTGCTGTTATTTATTTTTTAAGTTTTTGATATTAGGTGTTCTGATTTATATTTATTTGAGCTGGTGGAGATATTGTAAGTGCATTGTCTTTGTGTTGTGTCTACGTATTATGATGAAACAGGCTGTGTCGTTTGCTGCTCAGGTTGTAAATGTGTAATAAATAAATAAATGCACAAATCAGTGGCGTAGCCAAGGGTGGGCTCAAGTGGGCCCAGGCCCACCCAGTAGCACCACACCTATGATGTAGCTGGCAGGGATTCCCAAGCCCCACCAGACGAAAACTCCCAACAATTGTCCATACCTTGTAAGCAGCAGATCTTCACCTGCAGTGAGCAGCGACTGATATATACACATAGCGACACATTGTTCACCCCTACTCTTTCCCCTTTTCCCTCCTTAGCTATTTCCCTTACCCTTTTACGACATTAATTGTTTGTTTGCTGAATTGTTGTATGTTTTTATAGACTGTTGTACGCCACATTGAGCCTGCCCATGGGTGGGAATATTGTGGGATAAAACAAACAGTGGATCCAATAAAAGTCCTCTCACAATGAGTGTCTTCCTGAACAAGGTCTTTATTCACAATAAACACAATTGACCCGACACGTGACGTGTTTCGGCCGTGAGGCCTGCGTCAGGGGTCTATTATTATCTGAAGATAAAGTGCCTTGTGGGTCAGGTGATAAATCAACACTAAAAACTGCTAAAACAAGTATCGTATGCGGAACTGAGCTGTGCTACTCAGTCGTACGCAAGCTATAAATAAATAAATTTACTGCTCACACTGGCCCCACAGCTTTTCCTTTGATGTACTCCCGCCTATGTGGAAACAGGAAGTTGCATCAGAGGGAAGGCTGTGGGGCCAACATGAGCAGTGTGTATTAGTTGCTGCTCCCTGCTGGTGAAAATCTGCTATTTAAAAGGTATACAGGGGAGGGGGGTATGTTTGAGAGACCATATGACATGCAGGCGAGAGAGAGAAAGAGATCAAAATCACTTGTGAGACAAGGTGAAGTTCTTCTGCCCACCCATCTTGGGCCCAGGTCCACCCAAAATTGGGCATCTGGCTATGCCCCTGGCACAAATACGTACATACATAAGGTGTTGCCAATTGTTCACTCACATTTTCGTGGGCCATGTGATTCAGCAACATCAGCTCTCTGTATGCTCGCTTGGCAAAGACCTCAGACTGGAATGGCCTGCTCAGCTTCTTAATTGCCACCTTCTCACCCGTCTTCATGTCCACGGCAGAGCTGCACAGAGAAGGGAGAAGTGAAGAGAACAGGAGGGGTGAGATCCTCGGATGTTATCTCTGAAGAAAGATGGATTCAGAAGTTCTCCAGCTTGAGCAATTGCCTTTTAAGGGTGCTGGGAGTGTAAACACTACAAACTACTGCAGATGTTTGGTAGGAAGCAGCTCTCTCAGCTCCTGAGGTGTATTCAAGTCCTGCATGAAACTGGAATTTCAAATGGTTCATTAATCTGGTCCAGGTTACCCTGTTGTGGGGGGGAGGGGGGGGAGGAGGGAATTCAAGGTGGGGTTGGTAGAGCAGGGAGGGTGGTTAGGGGTATTAGTAGAAAATATTAGTTTTGCTCCTTCTTGTTGCTTGTTTGGTGCTGTAACGGGTATACTCGATAGCGTTACTGATCTGGATCATTGACACGGGTGTAAACATGGGGCTACGCATATGGGCATGAGAATTTTGAATTAATGTAATAAGGGGGAGATTGTCTTGTTGTTTGTTATTATTACACTGTTTTTGCTCTTGGTCGCAATTGATTTCCTTATTGCTTTGCCTGACCTTACTCACCATAGTTTTGATTATTGTATGTGCAGCAGCTTTGCATTTGACCTTTCTCCAATAATAATAATAATAATAATAATAAAGAAATGGTTCGTTAGTGACACAGAGTACATACCAGTGTCTGTCGTCTACTACTACTATTTAGCATTTCTATAGCGCTACAAGGCGAACGCAGCGCTGCACAAACATAGAAGAAAGACAGTCCCTGCTCAAAGAGCTTACAATCTAATAGACAAACAATAAAGTAAGCAAATTAAATCAATTAATGTGTACAGGATGGAGGAGAGGCGGGTAGGTGGAGGTGAGTGGTTACGAGGGTAGGTGTCGTACACAGATCCACCATGCCAAGCTTTGGAATGAGGAATAGTTTGCAAGAAGCATGATGCTAATTACTGACCTGTAGGTAGACTGTGCAGCCGACTGTTTGATGTGAATTCCAGTTATGTCGGCATTCAGAACCCCTGCACTGAAAATATTCTGTGTCCGCACGTGTTGATTCCACAGCAGAACCACAGCCAGGGCTACATTTGGGATTTCGGCACCCGCATACATTCTCAGCAAGGGACAAGAGGGTCCTCGGACAGTGAAGAACAAAGAATGGGGTCGGAGGGGGGGAGAGATTCTCTGGGATGCATCTGCCCAGGTCCTCCCCTTCATCACATACATCCAAATCTTGTTTTTGCCCTTCCCCTCCTCTGTTTGGCCAAAGGCAGGCAAGGAAAGAAACTAATGAGAGACCTGTGAGTACACTTTTGGGCTCTGTAGCAGCCCTTACCCCTCCCTCCTCTGCAAGGATTTATTTTTCCTAAGGAAACCTGTGCAGGGAGCCTGCAAGTGCCTTTCTTCTCAAAGGCTCCCTACTAACTTCTTTAAATCATGAGAAGAGAAGAGGAAGGGCTTGGCGCTATTTGGATTCTTGTCAGAACACTTCAAGCTCTGGGCCAGCACGGATATGAGATTGGCATAATGTGCCAGGAAGCTTCACCCATATGCTGCCTGACAGAGAAGGGGAAGGGGATGAAGCTAGAGGAGAAAACAATTGCTTTGGTCTTTTTACAGCCCTTCTCTCCCAGTTTCTTCTACTCCAGCTTCACCCCTCTTCCCTGCATGCTGCCTGAAGGGGAGGGGGGATGGCATAGTAAACAGTGAGGGGGCCGATGCACAAAGGTCCCTGGAGGGAACTGCTCCCTATTTCCACCTCGGTAAAAGTTACTAAGGTGGAAACAGGGAGCGATTCCGAAAGGAAATTGCAGGCAAATGAGCAGCTCGGTAGAAGAAAACCAGCCAGTAAGCTGCACTGTGAGCAGAACAGTCAGTCGCTAAGTGGGGCTGCTCATCGCATGCTCAGAACAGCATTATGCTACCCGCGGCTTTCATACACGCATAAAAGTAGCGTGTGTGAAAGCCGTGGGTAGAGGAAAGTTGGGAGCTTTTGCTCATGTTTCTTATTAAATTGCCTGAAACAGAAAGAGAGCAGAGGCGGGTAGACACAGGCAGGCAGGGAGAGGGAAGTGCTGGTGCTTTTGTACGTGGGCTTCCGCCGCCCCTTTTAAGGTGGACGAGATTGTGTGGAAACGGGAGAGTCAGGGAGAATAATCAATAATGTCCACAGTTAAATACCATGCACAGAGAAAACAAAAAAAAAATTAGGATAGATGTACAATGAATATGTATACGACTACCAAAAGGAAAATGACGTTTAAAAATGTTGCCGATCGAATCCGGGAAGATCCCGAGGATCCCGCTGTATCTGTTTTTTACACCGTCCCCTTTGTTTATACAGGCTGGCAGTCTGCCCCCCCAGGTCTTGGCTCAATCCGCCTGGGCCCGGTGCTTCTCCTGCTGCTCTCTCCCTGCCCACACAGCTGACCTAGTGCCCTTTAGGAGGGGTCCTCTTTGTACCTGCAGAGCTCAGGGAGAAGCCTCGGCCAGTGACTTCATGCTGGGACCTGCCCGCAGAACCCCCGACAGCTTCTTCTATTACCTAGCTGGCCACCACTGATCACAGCTGTTTCCCTCGGCAGCCCACAGCTGCTTCCCTCATCAGAGAAATACATAGCAGACTGCTCCACCGAGAAGCCACCATCATTCTATGAATGCTCCTGACTTCACGATAAAATTTCCACGTACAAGGTAGGGGGTGCTTCTGTACATCACTCAGAATGCGCATTTGAATGCTGAATAGTTCATTTAAACATTAGCATAGGATTCCCATTGTCTGCTGCCCCATATGGTAAAAAGCCCGCAGAGCCCCGTTGTGCATCTCCCGCTGAATAACGTGCTCACTAAACTGGCTGGAACCGCTGCTGGCCTGGTAGGCTTTGTGCATCAGACCCTGAGTAACTAGTCATGAGAATCTGCTGGAACTTTCAAAATTTGACACTGGAGGCAACTGCCTACATTGTCTATACATAAATCTGGGCTTGCTCACATCAACAGGTACTATCGGGCTACAGAAGCAGATGTGTAAGTGGAAATGTACAATCGTACTATCAAAAATATGTCAAGAAACCAGATATGCAGAAAGATAATGGCAAGTGAGGATGGCAGATGATGGAGGGGAAGTGTGTGTGTGTGTGGGGGGGGGGGGTGCTATGGTGAATAATGGAGAGGATTACTAGCTGGTAAAAATGTGGGGGTTTGGGGGTACATCTGTCAATCTGTGGAGGAAAGATCTCTCAGCCCTGCAAAAAAAGACCAGCTCCACTCCAGCTATCCTCTGATTCCTTATTTAAATCTTATCATGTGCTGGGAAATTTCAGGATTACAAAGTAATTTATTTATTTATTTGTAGCATTTGTATCCCACATTTTCCCACCTATTTGCAGGGTCAATGTGGCTTACAATTGTTCCGTAATTGTGATCACCAATTTCGGGAAAGAGAAATACATAGTTAAGGTGAAGGAGACAGAGTGGGTTAAGTATTCAAGTAGGAATGTGACTCAGAGTCAAATTTACAAGGGTTTCCTGTTGTGAAATTCCATGGATCACTCTGAACAACAACAACAAAAACAGCTCTAGTCATAGGAGCCAGCTCTGTGGGTGCTGTGGGTGCTTGAGCACCCACAATATTGAGAAAACACAGAGATGCCCCGGCCTACATGCTAGACCTTGTCGACTTACCACCCAGGAATGCTAAACAGTCAGCCCGCACATTCCTTAATCTACACTTCCCAAGCTGTAAAAAACTGAAATACAGACTAACACACGCGTCCAGCTTTTCATACACGAGTACACAGATGTGGAATGCACTACCACGTAATTTTAAAACAATCTACGAACTAACTTTCGTAAATCTCTGAAGACATATCTCTTCAACAAGGCATACCATAATGTTCAATAATTGTGACTGCAGCACATCACCACTCTACCTTTATTTAGACTGGTTCCTTCTATGCCTGTCTGCTTATTTTTATCATGTCAACCTATTCTCTATGTAACACCAACTGTAACTTCGACTCTGAAATGGCGAATGCCATAACGGAACATTGTAAGCCACACTGAGCCTGCAAATAGGTGGGAAAATGTGGGATACAAATGCAACAAATAAATACAATTATTCTATTAATTAAATTATGTATAACTGGTTGGAATGCATACAAAAGTTCCAATGCACATCAATTTTATTTAAAAAAAAAAGTGTGAAATGAACAATAAAACCCCCATCTGAAAATCGTGAAAAATTCCACAAATGAACTGAATTTTTTTGTCTGCACATCCCTAATGTAAACCCATAGGGCAGGGATGATATGGGTTCAATTTCCTGCATTTCACTGTAATTCTTCTGACGAAAAGAGTTTTTCTGAAAGTAGAAATGTGCAAGCTTCAAAAGTGCTAAACACACATTTCAGGAGTGGTAAAGATAGTTAGAAGTTTCCTTAGGAGTCAAGCAAGGACACACACCACTACTGTCATCTGTCCAGCACTAGCCAGCACCCAGCACATATCCCTCGGATTGCTAAGTGTAGCATTTGTTAAGAATAGGAATCCTGACCTACAATGCCTCTGCTGTTTTAAAACTGGGACATCCAACAGCTTAGGATCCTTCCTTGCAGCCCCTATTGCTATCCTAGTATTGACACCCAACCCCTCATAATTGTGCTGGTCTATCTTAATCCTCAATCCATTAATAGCATAGTAACATAGCAGATGACGGCAGAAAAAGACCTGCACGGTCCATCCAGTCTGCCCAACAAGATAAACTCATATGTGCTACTTTTTGTGTATACCCTACCTTGATTTGTACCTGTCTTTTTCAGGGCACAGACCGTATAAGTCTGCCCAGCACTAGCCCCGCCTCCCACCCACCAGCCCCGGCACAGACCGTATAAGTCTGCCCAGCACTATCCCCGCCTCCCAACCACCAGCCCCGCCTCCCACCACCGGCTCTGGCACAGACCGTATAAGTTTGCCCAGCACTATCCCCGCCTCCCAACCACCAGCCCTGCCTCCCACCACTGGCTCTGCCACCCAATCTCAGCTAAGTTTCTGAGGATCTGTTCCCTCGGAACAGGATTCGTTTATGTTTATCCCATGCATGTTTGAATTCCATTACCATTTTCCTCTCCACCACTTCCCGTGGGAGAGCATTCCAAGCATCCACCACTCTCTCCGTGAAAAAAACACTTCCTGACATTTTTCTTGAGTCTGCCCCCCTTCAATCTCATATCATGCCCTCTAGTTCTACCGCCTTCCCAACTCCGGAAAAGGTTTGTTTGCGGATTAATACCTTTCAGATATTTGAACGTCTGTATCATATCACCCGTTTCTCCTTTCCTCCAGGGTATACATGTTCAGGTCAGCAAGTCTCTTCTCATACGTCTTGTAACACAAATACCATGCTCGTAGCTTTTCTTTGCACCGCTTCAATTCTTTTTACATCCTTAGCAAGATACGGCCTCCAGAACTGAACACAATACTCCAGGTGGGGCCTAACGACTTATACAGGGGCATTAAAATCTCTTTTCTTCTGCTGGTCACTCCCCTCTCTATACAGCCTAGCAACCTTCTACTTACGGCCACCGCCTTGTTACACTGTTTCGTCGCCTTCAGATCCTCAGATACCCCAAGATCCCTCTCCCTGTTGGTACCTATCAGACTCTCACCGCCTAACACATACGTCTCCCATGGATTTCTACTCCCTAAGTGCATCACTTTGCATTTCTTCGCATTGAATTTTAAATGCCAAACCGTAGACCATTCTTCTAGCTTCCTTTTTCATGTTTTCCACTCCCTCCCGGGTGTCCATTCTGTTACAAATCTTAGTATCATCCGCAAAAAGGAACATTTTTACCTTCTAACCCTTCAGCAATGTCACTCACAAATATATTGAACAGAATTGGTCCCAGCGCCGATCCCTGAGGCACTCCACTACTCACCTTTCCCTCCTCCGAGCGAATTCCATTCACCACCACCCTCTGGCATCTGTCCGTCAACTAGTTCCTAATCCAGTTCACCACTTCGGGTCCTGTAGTAACGTGCCAACGTAGTAGATGACGGCAGAGAAAGACCTGCACTGTCCATCCAGTATGCCCAACAAGATAAACTTGTATGTGCTAGTTGATTTGTATCTGCCATTTTCAGGGCACAGACCGTAGAAGTCTGCCCAGCACTAGCCCCGCCTCCCAACCACCAGCCCTGCCTCCCACCACCGGCTCTGCCACCCAATCTCGGCTAAGCTTCTGAGGATTCCATTCCTTCTGAACAGGATTCCTTTATGTTTACTTTATCCCACACATTTTTTAATTCCGTTACCGTTTTGATCTTCCTTCCAATATACCGTATTGGAAGCTCTCTCAGAACAAAGCAGTAATCATTTGTAGCACTCCCTATTATTCCAGCAGAAATCCTCCCCAACCCCCCCCCCCCCCCCCAATCACTGCCGGTGTATCTCAGTTCTGACCTAAGCACATTTTGTTACTCTAGTGCTGACACACACGCGTGTCCCACCTCACTTGATATCCAAATGTTTTCTCCTTATGCTTATTGTTTAATTCTTGTAGATCATCAATACTCTCTGTATCATACAAATTGCATCTATACTCTGAAATGACGTGCTATTAATCTATCTCTTTAATCTACCAGGACATCAACATTCTTTAGGAAATGTCAATTGTCTCTTTCACCCTATAATGTCGATCCATTGTGTTATTTACTTAATCGATTATGTCAACCTGTTCTTCTATTTAATGTCAATTATACCTTTTTACTCTAGATTGGCAAATGCCATGAAGGAAAACTGTAAGCCACATTGAGCCTGCAAATAAGGTGGGGAAATGTGGGATACAAATGCAGCAAATAAAGTAAATAAATAAAAGGTACCAAAAGTGAGGTATGTGACTTATTTGTACCACAAGATAGAGGGATATCAACTGCATAATCCTGCAAAACTTCAGTCAAATGGCCTAATTATGTCTTTTAAAAAATGAAAAACATTTTTCAATTAAAAAAAAAGTAATTAAGCCCATAAATCCCATACCTCAATTTAGGCACCTGCAGGTTTTAGGCTGTAGAACATGAAAAATATCAAATTTGTGGAAAAAAAATAATGCATAGTCCCATTCTACTGACACTACTGTACACACAACTTTCAAAAATTAAAGTTGCCCAAATTTACCCCCCTCCAAACTTTTCTAGCCCTTATCTCTGTTATGTGCAATCCCACTTTTTGGTACCTTTTCGCTCAGGTCACATATATCACATATGTACACACACACATACACACCAGAGTTGCCAAGTTACCCTGCTGCAAGAGGAAAACTCTTTGGCCATTTCTTGATTTGAACTTTCTCCCATATAGCACTGTGATATTTGTGCATATTCTAACCTACTGAAATTCGTGCTGCACATCCCATAATGCAACCAGAGCTCATCAGAAATCCAGTTCTGGTCCGACTGTCCCTACAGTTCTCAGCCACACACACACACACACACACAGTTCCCGCCCTGCAACACCCCCTGCTATTATTCCAGCACTAAAACAACCATATATCATTCTGCCACTGCACCTAAATCAGCCCTGCCCTGCAATTCCAAGTGCAGGGTTTCTACTTGGTTGTTGCCACCCATTTATGCTAAGCAGTATGATGGTTTCAAAACGTGGAAGCCGTTTACTAAGTAAGTGTGGACTTCTCATTATTTGTATATTTGAGGTGAATTTGAGTACAAGGATCCAGAGATGGAAGCCTGGTGGTGTCTCTCCTTGATCACTTTTCACCCAAGGATTATATAACCTGTAACAGCAGTCTTAAAAAAAACCAAAACCAAAAACCCACACAGCAGCAAGCAGGAAGTAAATGAGCCATCCATTCCTGCCAAAGGATCTGCTTCCACTTTCGGAAAGTAGGACAGACAGAAAGTCCCTTCCTGCATGCCTTAGGGAACACAGAGCCCACTCCTCCCCCAGGAAAAGCCAGCACTCACCAGACCGTGCCATAAGCCCCACTTCCCACGGAGCTGATGGAAGCGTAGATTTTGGGGATTTCCCAGACGGTCTTGTTCACCTCCTCCCTGTAGAAGGCTCTTCTCTTAGTGAAGCTCATCCCGTCCCTCCCCCAGGTCCTGGAGAGCCCTCACCAGACCCTTACCCACAGGAAGGGACAGGGACGGACCTGTGCAGCTGCTTTCTTGCAACTGTGCAGGTTCCCGATGGGCTTGAGCTCTGCCCTACCCTGAGGTGTGTGTGTGGGGGTGGGAAGGTCTCTCTCCTCCTCCCTGCTTCTGACAGCAGGCTGAGGGCGGGCAGTCAGGGTAGAGGCTCCAATCTCAGGTGCTATACTACTTGGAAAGGATCACCCACAGGTAGCCTCAGACGGGTGCTGCTGCTGCAGCTTCTACAGAAAGGTGAACTTGTTCAGACTTAACCCACACTTTCTAAACTGGAAGCGAGTTCTTTTTTTCAGAGTCGACCCAGCACCTGGATTCATTTGGATCTTGTGCACTAATCCACATTAAGGTTCATCTGCCATTTCGACACCCACTTCTCCAGTGTGCTTGTGTTTTTAACTACTTTGAATACTGCTCTGCCTCTATCTAATCTGCAAATTCGATTAATTCTCTTTTCCAGGTCATTCATGATGACTATGTTAAACAACCCCAGTCCCAGCACAGATCCCTGAAGCACTCTACTATTTACCAAACCCTACGTTCCAGGGGCATAGCCAGACAAAAGATTTTGGGTGGGCCTAGGCAAGAAGTGGGTGGGCACCAAGTGTTCCCCCTCCCCCCCAACCACCCAAAAAATATCTCAGCTGGCGGGAAAACGGAGGAGTAGCCTAGTAGTTAGTGAAGTGGACTTTGATCCTGGGGAACTGAGTTTGATTCCCACTGCAGCTCCTTGTGACTCTGGGCAAATCACTTAACCCTCCATTGCCCCTGGTACAAAATAAGTACCTGAATATATGTAAACCGCTTTGAATGTAGTTGCAAAAACAGTACAAGTCCCATTTCCCTTCCCTTCTTTCCATCTTGGCAGTCTGCAGCAGGCATGCCCTGAAAACTGAGCATGCGCAGGTGCCGGTATCATGGAGGGTAGCGTTTTCGTTACCATCAGGGGGAAGTCTTCAGCTGGTAGAGCTTGGGATCCCCACCAGATACCACTAAATGTGTGCTACTGTTGGGTGGGCCTGAACCCTAAAGTGGGTGGGCCCTGGGCTACATTCCTCTGAAAACTAAAGCTAAAGCAACCTCCTGATAAGTTCTAGGATCCGTTGCTCCCTGAAGCATTTATGACACCTAGAACAGCACTTACCAATTATTTTTCGGCCAAAACCATCCACAGCGACATCTCATCTATGACCCTGCCGAGACACATCATGACACACTATGTACTTCTTTCAGAATGGGTTGCAACCCCAAATTGTCGTATCCCATAGTTTAAGAAGCCCTGATCTAGAAATTTTACTTTCCAAATATGCCCTAATGAGAAGTTCACTCAATATTGTTATAATTCTCCTATATAAGCACACAACAGTGGAACGCATTACCGACCGCCGTGAAAACAACATATGACTACCTAAACTTCCGGAAATTACTAAAAACTAACCTGTTCAAAAAGGCATACCCTAGCGATCCAACTTAAACGCTTGAACCCTGCAACATAACGAAACCAAAGCTCATACTGGACATAACTTAACCTCCTCCTTATGATTCCCCAATGTGTCTGTCACACATGAACTTTTACTCTACCACTATATCACTTTGTATTTGTTCATACCGAAACTGGCGATCGCCATTAAGGTACTATGTAAGCCACATTGAGCCTGAAAATAGGTGGGAAAATGTGGGATACAAATGTAACAAATAAATAAATAATTAAAATCTAAATAAATTAGCTACTCAAAGATTGTGTGGTGAGCTCTTCTATAAGGTCCAAAACTTCTACACACTTAGTACATTTTATCACAAAATAAATGTAAAGGAGTGTTTAAAAACAAACAAACAAACCTACAATTACCTGGGCTTGAGATTCTGGGGCTTCAGTGCCCTGATGTTGGAGTGGGAACAGCAGGCTGGCCAGTCTGGAGTTGGCGGGGTTGAGACAGAGGCAGGAGCAACCGAAAGGGAAAAAAGACTAAACGTCAGCCGGCGTGGCTAAACAGTAAGATAAAGGAAATCATTAGAGCCAAAAAACAATCCTTCAGAAAGTGGAGAAGAGAACCAACTGAAAGTAACAGGATAGATCATAAGGAATGCCAAGCCAAATGCAAAGCGGAGATAAGGAGGGCAAAAAAGGACTTTGAGAAGAAATTAGCGTTGGAAGCAAAAATACATAGTAAAAATTTTTTTAGATACATTAAAAGCAGGAAACCGGCCAAAGAGTCGGTTGGGCCGCTGGACGAAAATGGTGTTAAAGGGGCGATCAAGGAGGACAAAGCCGTAGCGGAGAAATTAAATGAATTCTTTGCTTCGGTCTTCACCGAGGAGGATTTGGGGGGGACACCGGTGCCGGAAAGAATATTTGAAGCGGGGGAGTCGGAGAAACTAAACAAATTCTCTGTAACCTTGGAGGATGTAATGGGTCAGTTCAGCAAGCTGAAGAGTAGTAAATCACCGGGACCTGATGGTATTCATCCCAGAGTATTAATAGAACTAAAAAATGAACTTGCGGAGCTACTGTTAGAAATATGCAATCTGTCCCTAAAATCGAGTGTAGTACCGGAAGACTGGAGGGTAGCCAATGTTACTCCGATTTTTAAGAAGGGTTCCAGAGGAGATCCGGGAAATTATAGACCGGTGAGTCTGACGTCGGTGCCGGGCAAGATGGTGGAGGCTATTATTAAGAATAAAATTGCAGAGCATATACAAAAACATGGACTGATGAGACAAAGTCAGCACGGATTTAGTGAAGGGAAGTCTTGCCTCACCAATCTAATGCATTTTTTTGAGGGGGTAAGCAAACATGTGGACAATGGGGAGCCGGTTGATATTGTATATCTGGATTTTCAGAAGGCGTTTGACAAAGTGCCGCACGAAAGACTCCTGAAGAAATTGCAGAGTCATGGAATCGGAGGTAGGGTATTATTATGGATTAAGAACTGGTTGAAAGATAGGAAGCAGAGAGTAGGATTGCGTGGCCAGTATTCTCAGTGGAGGAGGGTAGTTAGTGGGGTCCCGCAGGGGTCTGTGCTGGGTCCGTTGCTTTTTAATGTATTTATAAATGACCTAGAGATGGGAATAACTAGTGAGGTAATTAAATTCGCCGATGACACAAAATTATTCAGGGTCGTCAAGTCGCAGGAGGAATGTGAACGATTACAGGAGGACCTTGCGAGACTGGGAGAATGGGCGTGCAAGTGGCAGATGAAGTTCAATGTTGACAAGTGCAAAGTGATGCATGTGGGTAAGAGGAACCCGAATTATAGCTACGTCTTGCAAGGTTCCGCGTTAGGAGTTACGGATCAAGAAAGGGATCTGGGTGTCGTCGTCGATGATACGCTGAAACCTTCTGCTCAGTGTGCTGCTGCGGCTAGGAAAGCGAATAGAATGTTGGGTGTTATTAGGAAGGGTATGGAGTCCAGGTGTGCGGATGTTATAATGCCGTTGTATCGCTCCATGGTGCGACCGCACCTGGAGTATTGTGTTCAGTACTGGTCTCCGTATCTCAAAAAAGATATAGTAGAATTGGAAAAGGTACAGCGAAGGGCGACGAAAATGATAGTGGGGATGGGACGACTTTCCTATGAAGAGAGGCTGAGAAGGCTAGGGCTTTTCAGCTTGGAGAAGAGACGGCTGAGGGGAGATATGATAGAAGTGTATAAAATAATGAGTGGAATGGATCGGGTGGATGTGAAGCGACTGTTCACGCTATCCAAAAATACTAGGACTAGAGGGCATGAGTTGAAGCTACAGTGTGGTAAATTTAAAACGAATCGGAGAAAATTTTTCTTCACCCAACGTGTAATTAGACTCTGGAATTCGTTGCCGGAGAACGTGGTACGGGCGGTTAGCTTGACGGAGTTTAAAAAGGGGTTAGATAGATTCCTAAAGGACAAGTCCATAGACCGCTATTAAATGGACTTGGAAAAATTCCGCATTTTTAGGTATAACTTGTCTGGAATGTTTTTACGTTTGGGGAGCGTGCCAGGTGCCCTTGACCTGGATTGGCCACTGTCGGTGACAGGATGCTGGGCTAGATGGACCTTTGGTCTTTCCCAGTATGGCACTACTTATGTACTTATGTACTTATGTATAAAGCTGGGCCACGGAAAAGGAAAGCAAGGCATTGGTTGCTTTTTGTGGTTGGTCCAGGTGCATGAGGACAGACGAGCATGTGATGACATCAGTGCACTTGTGCATGCTCGAAGATGCCAGCTTCTGAAATTTAATTTTGGGGCTGTTCCAGGCCTGAATTGGCCCAGGGAAGAGTGTTGGGTATGGAGGAAAGATTGGGAGAGCCAAGGAAGACTCTCCCTGACTTGTCTGTGAGGCGCACTGGAGACTATAGGGATACCAAGAAGGGAGTTTTGCTTCATGGAAGCTCTGGAGCCAGCTCAGCAAGCAGAGTCGTGCAGCAGGAAGGCAATGCTGGGAAACTGGACAGAAAAGGCCCTGGCAAGGTTTAACAATCATGTTCCTCTCTCTGGAAAGGGGTGTGCAGAACCGGTAAGGGCTAGAGGTCGCTGCTGGTGGAGACAGCATGAGTTCATGTCTCCTGCTGCAGGGTTTTGAATATTCTGAAGTGCCAGTTCTGTTACTTGGGTGGGCTTGAAGATGTTGGACAGACGTGTTTCAACTGTTGTATGACTGAAGTTGGTTTGTGCCAGGAACTTAAAATAGAATTTTGTAATGAATGTTGTGGAAAATGAGGTTTGAAAGCTTAATGACCGAGCCTGTGGGTTTGCTGGGCTCAAGGTATGTGTATGTTAAGTGAACAGAGTGATGGCAAAGGGGAACTATGACATGTAAATGTCAGCTTAATTCTGATAGTTGGGCTATGTAGGGTCATTTGCTGACTGTGTGAATCAAAGTGATAGACCTGCCAAAGGGGAAACAAATATATTCTGATGGCAAGTGAAGCAACTGCCAGATTATAGTATGATGATTAGAATTACATGGTTTGTAAGAACGTAAGAATAGCCATACTGGGTCAGACCGATGGTCCATCTAGCCCAGTATCCTGTTTCCCATCAGTGGCTAATCCAGGTCACAAGTACCGGGAAGAAACCCAAATAGTGGCAAGATTCCATGCTACCAATCCAGGGGCAAGCAGTGACTTCCCCCATGTCCATCTCAATAACAAGACTATGGACTTTTCCTCTGGGAACTTGCCCAAACCTTTCTTAAACCTAGATTTGCTAACCGCTGTCACCACATCCTCTGATAGTGAGTTCCAGAGCTTAACTATTCTTTGAGTGAAAAAATATTTCCTCCTATTTGTTTTAAAAGTATTTCCATGTAATGCCATTGAGTGTCTCCTAGTCTTTGAATATTTTGAAAGAGTGAAAAATTGATGTACTTTTACCCATTCTACAGCACTCAGGATTTTATAGACCTCAATCATTTCCTCTTTTCCAAGCTGAACAGCCCTAACCTCTTTAGCCTTTCCTCATATGGGAAGAGTTCCAATCCCTTTATCATTTTGGTCACTCTTCTTTCAACCTTTTCTAACGCCGCTATATAGTGCCGCTGCGTTCTCCTATTTATTGAAATAAAAGAGAACTTGGTGCAGTTCCTTCCAAGTGAGTGGGGAAAAGAAGATCGTAAAATATCATGGCTAACCTTGTTTAGTTTTAGAGATTTGGATTCCAGTATTTTAGAACATCTGTGAGAATGTGTGTTGAGCATGAACCAAGTATAATTTCAGTTTATGTGGGAGGGCTTGCCAGGAGGTAAAAACAAATTAGCTGTTAAATTTACAAGGGCTAGCTAGAATGCAGTTACATCAAGTAAGAGTGGAACATTATATGGGTAAAGTAGGGAGACAGGGGTTTCCCTCCTTTAATTTATTTAACGTTATGGAGGCAGGTGCAGATGTTACCCCAGGAGTGGAATTCTTACCCGGATCCTGGAAAATGTTGCTGAAAGCAAAAGGTACCCAACGTTCAAGAAAGCCCTAGGAAGAGGAGAACCAGAAAACAGCTAAGTGAGTCCTTTGAAAGTGTGCACACAAAGAGAAAAACTGTAAAGAAAGACAAAAAAAAAAAAAAGATATTTTTATATATATAAAGTGAGAGTAAGAGAAAACTTACCTGATGCAGAATCCTTGGGATATCCGAGGTGTGAAACCTGAAAGCCAAAAGGAAAACAAAAATTAAAGACTCTAGTATTTTACAAAGCAAATTTACCCAAATAGTTATAAGCAGGGCTTTTTTTGAGGGGGTACTTGGGGGTACTGAGTACCGGCACCTTTTCTGTTGTCTGCTAAAATTGACCCACGGACCCCAAGTTTTAATGAAAGAGCTGAGGCTCTACACACCAATTCTGCCTTGTCATACATTCTGTGACCGGTTGCAGGGGGCTTGGCTATTGTGGGATGGGTCCCTCAGTGATTACCCCACCCCTGAAGAGTGGCCTAGCATTTGAGTACCGGCACCTTTTTTTACTAGGAAATATGCACAGGTTATAAGTAAATGATTTATGTGACCAGTGTTTACACTTCGCTTAGAATGTTTTTGATGTCCTTGGAAGGTGTTTAGTCTCACAATCCTGTAATTGAAACATATGTGTTAATCTGGCACCTGCAAGTTCTGAAATTAAATAGCTAAATATAATATAATAAAACAACTTAATATTAACTTCCCTGGCTTGGCTTGGAGATTATTTTGGGGAAACCACTGTGACATGTTGTAGGAGAAACAGGGGTGATATGATACAGACATTCAAATATTTGAAAGGTATTAATCCGCAAATGAACCTTTTCCGGAGATGGGAAGGCGGTAGAACTAGAGGACATGAAATGAGATTGAAGGGGGGGGGGGGGGCAGACTCAAGAAAAATGTCAGGAACTATTTTTTCACGGATAGAGTGGTGTATACTTGGAATGCCCTCCCGCGGGAAGTGGTGGAGATGAAAACGGTAATGGAATTCAAACATGCGTGGGATAAACATAAAGGAATCCTGTTCAGAAGGAATGGATCCTCAGAAGCTTAGCCAAGAGTGGGTGGCAGAGCCGGTGGGGGGGGAGGCGGGGCTGGTGGTTGGGAGGCAGGGCTAGTGCTGGGCAGACTTCTACAGTCTGTGCCCTGAAAATGGCAGATACAAATCAAGGTAAGGTATACACAAAAAGTAGCACATATGAGTTTATCTTGTTGGGCAGACTGGATGGACCGTGCAGGTCTTTTTCTGCCTTCATCTACTATGTTACTATGTAACATCATTTTCTCAAAGTGCAATACCTGCCTCCACCACCAGGGTATTTACATAAACAGTGGAAGGAAAAAGAAAAAAAAGACCTCAAAGCCAACAGGGCAACCAACTACATAACAGACTTCCATTGTTTTTTGGAAACATTTATTATCATTGGTCAGAAAGACATTTTGAAGGGCTGGTGTGCTGTCTATAATAATGTGCATTTCCCCTGAAGCAGCTTTTCTAGCGAAACAGGGACTCCTGTTGGGATATTGCTGGTCTCTTCATATTGTGTTTGGATTTCAAAATTAAGGGGTCCTTTTGTTAAGCTGTGTTAGGTGCTAACATGCGCCTAACACAACTTAAGAACATAAGCATTGCCATACTGGGACAGACCAAAGGTCCATCAAGCCCAGCATCCTGCTACAAGTACCTGGCGAGATCCCAAAACAGTACATTTTATGCTGCTCATCCTAGTAACTGCCAGATCTGTGCGTGCTAACCGTATGAAATAAATGCTTTTTTTTTTTTTTTTTTAGGGAGTGTGTCAGGGCAGAGAGTGGGCATTCCTGCAGTAATCAATATGGGTCCTTTTACTAAGGTGCGCTAACAGATGTAGGACCCTGTTTACTAAGCCGTGCTACAGTTGCACTAGCGTTTTTAGCATGCACTAAAAATGAGCGTGCACTAATGCTACATACAGCCATATGGGTGTCTCTAGCCTTAGCATGCGCTAATTTTTAGTGCACCTTAGTAAACAGGGCCTGTATTGTGTGCTAAGATGCCCATAGAAATATAACAGTTATCTTATCATTTAGTACTGGCTAAATCCATTAGCACACCTTAGTAAAAGGACCCCTTGGTGTAGCTACAAAAACACACGCTAACTGGTTAGTGCACAGATAGCGCATCGTTTATTAATGCTTTATATACCACCTTTCACTGAAACAACCAAAGCGGTGGCAGTAAGTTCTCACACAGTAAAGTTTTTGAATGACTGCATAGTGCATGACCATTAATACAAAAAAACCCCCCAAAAGGCCATTTTTTATGGCTCTGGTAAAAATGGCCTTAGAGTGTGGGAGAAAAACCACACGTAAGGGTGCACTAAGGCCACTTTTACCACAGCTTAGTAAAAATGCCCCTAAATAAGTTAAATACTTATAATTCTTATTGGCACCAATTTTTTTTTTGTTACGAGTGTTATTGAATATTTTAAGGAGACAGATGGAGTTACCGTAATATCAATATCATAAGGCACATGAAGATTGGTGGGTTAAAGGTCTTCTAGTTTTCATTTTTCATGTTTGAATTTTAATCACTGGAGGTTTTCTTTCTGACCAGTGATAATAACATTTCCCAATATACAACAGGAGGCTGTTATGAAGTTGGTCTTTTTTTTTTTTTCTTTCTACTGTTTTATTTTGTGGCAAAATTTAAGCCTGAATAGAAGTTTGGACTTGGTTGGATCATTGAGAAGACCTTATCATGGTGTGAAATGTTGCTCATTCCCTATAAAAATAGATCATTTAAATCTTCCAGTATAGTTTTATTTTACTTATTTATAACAGCATTTATAACCACATAATTATCCAAATTGAATTGGTTCAATGTGACTAACAAAACTTTAGAGTAATAACATATGTCAGGGAGTGAGGTTTGCTTCGGGTGTGTGGGGCTGACAATTGGGTTTCCACATGTAGTAATCTAATTGCCATTAACATTTCTCAATCTGTTCATGATCTTGGTCAGGTGGATGATAGTAAAGATTCACTGCTCCGCTCCTCCTCATCTTCACATATGGAAATTAAAAATCACTTCCTTTACTGCCTAAGGCAGGCAAACCCAGCCCTACTAAATTGTTTACTATACTAAACTTCTATCCATGGAATTTCCAGAATGCAGTTTTCCCTTAAGGATTTGTATCCTGCTTGATTTATGGAATCCATGACCCTTTCAGTGCCACATCACCATCAGCACTTCTGTCTACTTTGTCATGTCAATAAATTTTGGACTGTGGAATATTTGAAATGAACTTTCTATATTTGATTATATAACTTATTTTATAACATAACATATACATAGTAACATAGTAGATGACGGCAGAAAAAGACCTGCACGGTCCATCCAGTCTGCCCAACAAGATAAACTCATATGTGCTACTTTTTGTGTATACCTTACCTTGATTTGTACCTGTCCTCTTCAGGGCACAGACCGTATAAGTCTGCCCAGCCTGCCTCCCAACCACCAGCCCTGCGTCCCACCACCAGTTCTGGCACAGACCGTATAAGTCTGCCCAGCACCATCCCCACCTCCCAACCACCAGTCCCGCCTCCCACCACCGGCTCTGGCACCCAATCTCATTCAGTAACTTTTATATTTGACTAACTTATTCTATAACTCATTCAGGAACTTCAATGCAATACCTCTCTCTATTCTATTGTACCATTCATCTGCCTTAATGTAATATAACCTGTAATTCTCTATCTGGAAATGGTGATCGCCACTACGGTGTAATGTAAGCCACATTGAGCCTGCAAATTGGTGGGAAAATGTGGGATACAAATGCAACAAATAAATAAATGTGGCCCACTGATTATCCTTTTTCCACCAAGTCTCATTTAGCATCATGCAGTCTAATGCTATATATATTTTTTAAGATTTCTGGCATTCACATACATACAAGCTAAATGTATGCTTTTTATTTATTTTTTTTAGACGCCACTTCAGGTAATTAGAAATCAACTTCCCACCCCCCCCAAAAAAAAAAAAACTGTCAACTTAAAAACCTTTGACCAATGATAAACCCCCCTCAACTGCCATAAAAAAACAATGAAACACACATAAGGTTGATATATTTTGTTTCTGTGTATGCGTGAACTTCTTCCAGGGCTTACTGGAAAACAATGGTTCCATATATACTGTTCTTGCCAATTTTTTTTTCCATACTACTTTACCACTGACATGCAAGTACAAAGACCAAAGGGTAGACCAGCATGCGTAGGAAAGGACAGGAGCTTAGTAGTAAATAAGGAAGCAATCAATCCAACACATACTCACTCTGCTGCTCCCCAGTATCTCTCCACACTCGTCCTTCCCTACACCCCTTCCCGTGCACTCCGTTCCATGGATAAATCCTTCTTATCTGTTCCCTTCTCCACTACTGTCAACTCCAGACTTCGCGCCTTCTGTCTCGCTGCACCCTATGCCTGGAATAAACTTCCTGAGCCCCTACGTCTTGCCCCATCCTTGGCCACCTTTAAATCTAGACTGAAAGCCCACCTCTTTAACATTGCTTTTGACTCATAACCACTTGCAACCACTCGCCTCCACCTACCCTCCTCTCTTCATTCCCGTTCACATTAATTGATTTGATTTGCTTACTTTATTTATTTTTTGTCTATTAGATTGTAAGCTCTTTGAGCAGGGACTGTCTTTCTTCTATGTTTGTGCAGCGCTGCATATGCCTTGTAGCGCTATAGAAGTGATAAATAGTAATAGTAGTAGTCTCTTGTAACCAGAGCTAATATTGTGATGTCATAATGCCTCAGGTCACCAATAAGAGCCAACCTCATCAGTGATGTCACAATGGCTTGATTGTCCTATACTTGGCTTACTTTTATTACATAGCTCTTTGAGCAGGGACTGTCTTTCTTCTATGTTTGTGCAGCGCTGCGTACGCCTTGTAGCGCTATAGAAATGCTAAATAGTAGTAGTAATAGTAGTACATACTGAGTAATAGTACAGCTTCATCAGGACTAGTTCTGCCTCTAACAATTTTATCTACTTAGACAAGGTGGTCCCTGCCTCAAAAGCAGGTACCTTGCCTCCTTAGCTCAAACCTTTCCCCCCACCCCCTTCTCCTCTCACTTCTGTTTTTGACCACTGTGGGACTTTGACTGGGAAGGAAATTGGTCCTTGTCTGCTAAATTCTGTTATCTTGCTGCATTTTTATTTGGCATGCAGTTCAGGACACTGCACCTGGACATTCACTAACAGGTGATAAATGTTTCACATTAACTAAAAGTGAGGTGGTCAAGAGAGGAAATACTTTTTGCAGGAACACTACAAGATCCGCTAAATATTTCCTAGACTTACAGGTCAGGAAACAAGCCTGTAATTCACCCTCATGCTTCTGTAGTGGTCATCCTAGTTATGTAAGCACAGGGCTTTTTTTGAGGGGGTACTCGGAGGTACTGAGTACTGGCACCTTTTCCAGTGTCTGCTCAAATTGACCCATGGACCACAAGTTTTAATGAAAGAGCTCAGGCTCAACACACCAATTCTGCCTTGTCATAGATTCTGTGACTGGTTGCAGGGGGCCTGGCTATCGTGGGGTGAGTCCCTCAGTGATCACCCCACCCCTGAAGGGTGGCCTGGCATTTGAGTACCGGCACCTTTGTTGCTAGAAAAATTGCACTGTGTAAGCAACAAAGTTTCACTGTACTGATTGGGACTGTTTCTTGCGCATCACTAGACTGGTCTCAGCCCTTTGTTTTCCTCGTAGGCTTATTGAAATTCTCATTCTAGATTCGCTCCATGACAGCATTTTAAGATATTTCATGACGACATTTCACATACAAGTCGCATGAATGAGGGGCACAGAATGTTTTACTCCTTTGTCTACGTGCTATGGTTACCATGAAAGATTTAACACAGTAGACGTATGCAGATAAATATCTGGCTGGACAAAATGGGCTTTATCAGTGAAAAAGGTAAGCTTTGAGAAGCCAGTATAACTATTTTTTCCAGCACATTGACAAAATTCTTTATGGAATGCAATTTCCCCACAGGCTAAGTACTATTGCTGAGCAAAGCATCAACGGATATTGCAAATGTACCGGGGAGAAAGTGAGAACGGTAGTTCCCGGTTCTACCTACTATGACTGCTAAATGATGCTGGTCCGTAGGCTGCCTGTACTGCAAGGGCAGTGCTTCCTCAGAGTACTTATTTTCTTCTTTCATAGACGTTGGTCTTCATTTTCTCTCTGAAGTACTTTTCAGGGTTTTAATTTTAAACCATTCTTTGCTGGTCAGACTAGATAAGAGCCGGTAACTGCTCTTTCTCCCCAGTACAGCTACAATATACCTAGATTCCCTCTCATCTATCTGATAACCTGTTGGAATTTTAAAAAGAAAAACAGCACACATCTATGAAAGAAGAAAATATATATATTTTTAAAGTGCTACTACTACTATTTAGCATTTCTATAGCGCTACAAGGCGTACGCAGCGCTGCTGCTGTGATCCAACCAACCTATAGCCCAACATTCAAAGGCAGCATGTATTCATATTGCCAGGATCAGCTGAACATATTGTGGTACCCCCTCCCCCCCCCCCAAAAAAAAAAACCCATCATGTCCACCCACATTTGCTCCCAATCAGCTAGCTTCTCCCCCCCCCAACACTTGCCCATATCAGCTGCTTTCCAGCCACCTCCGCTACATCCCCAACTCACCCCAAGGGTGGCAAGGACAGAATACCCCAGTAGCTTTCTTCTTCAAAAATGCTGTCACTACATCTAGCTGTAGTATGGTACTACTGCTAGGGACTTCAAGCTATCATATATATACACGCAGGGGTGTAGCTATGGGGGCCACAGGCCCTGCAAATTTTATCCAGGCCCCTGGTTTGGCTGGCAGGGGTCCCCAACCCCCGCCAGCCAAAGCCTTCTTCAGCATGGTCTCTGGCGCAGCCGCGGTCACTGCCTGCCCCCTGCTTTTCTTGCTCCTCATGTGCACGCGGAAGCACAGGAGAAACAAGAGCAGGGGGCAGGCAGTGAATGCAGCTGCGTCGGATACCACGCTGAAGGCTTCAGCTGCGGGTGGGTGGGGACCCCCACCAGCAAAAGTATGTTTGTGAGGGGGCAAGGCAAGGCGGTGTGGGGGGGGGGGGGCACACGATGAGGCAGCACTCAAAATGTGCCCCTAACCTCGGGCTCTGGTCATCTCTCACTGTGAGGTCTGGCTACGCCCCTGTATACAGGGCAATCACAAGAGCAAAGCAGAGACAGAGCAACGACAGGGGCAGGAGTGGGATTCTTTCCTGCCCCTGCAGAGGCCACACCACCAAGGCAGGTGTGCCCTTCAAGGTAGGACTGTAGCGTTTGGGGCTTGTGGTATGCAGGAAGGGCTGGGGGGAGGTTTTGGCACAGTACAAGTTAAACCGATGGACTGCATTTGGGGCTTATAGCCCACTCAGTTATGTTTAAGCCAAATAAGAGACGTGCGTGAAAGAAAATATTATTTTGACTTATGAAACCACTAGTCCCTGAAACATGCTCAAAACAGAATAATCCATTTGTACAAAAGAGATGAGGTGAAGATATGATTTCATGTGTCCACCGAGTTTAATTTTACTTCCAGTCTTTATAACATCAGGCTTCCCAAGGTTGATTACAGCAACAGTTAAGATGAACCCATCAGTAAACAGGATATCCTCACTGAAATTTGGCCATCTATTACTATAGTGTACAGAACAGTGTAGAAAAAGGAGAACAAAATATAACCTTTATTAGTTTTGTTTACACCAGCTACAATAATTTTTAAAACAGTTTTATTGATATTATTTCATGATATTTAACCTACATATCTGCAGCTTTCAAATAAATTAAAAAGCTGTGAAGTAAACAAAAACCACCACCCTTTTGTTCTTCACCTTTTAAGGCACTGGGTTGAAAAAGGGGGCGGGGTGGGAGAAAGGAGATGCTGGACCCGGGGGGGGGGGGCACAAAGACCCTAGCGCGGGCACTGATTTTCACCCTCTGTACTCCACAGTTCTTCACTCATTACCTTGACATCTGCCACCAAGGCCTCTCCTACATTACATTTCTGGCTTCTATATCACAGTATCCCCAAAGAGTTTGCATAGCCCTGCCCTGGAAATACATTGATGAAGATGCTGTTACATTCAAAGTTAAAACAACATGATTAAATGTACAATTGTGACAATGTAAGAGAGATCATAAAAGTAAGCTTTTAAGAGGTCTTTTGAATACCGAATAACTTACTGATGGATTTTCAGAGATAATGAATTCCAACAGCGTGAAGCTTGTCAGGAAACATAAATGAGTATTTATAAATTATGCCCTTGGGACTAGATATCACCATACCCAGCATCTCCCTTCCCTCCACCTTTGTATCCCAACATCTCCTCCCTTTGTAGCCTGACATAGCCCTGCCCCATCTCTTACCCCTTCCCCTCCCTCTCAGCAGTATATCTCCCTCTTCCTTTTGTGGAGTATCTCATTTCTCTCTACCTCCTTTCCCAGGTTCACCATGTCTTCCCTCCCTCCTCTCTGCACCTCCCCCAATCTCTTCCATTCTCCAGTATCCCTCTCCTTGCAGTACTGCACACTCTCCATCCTTCCCTCCCTAACCTGGTTCACCACTCCTCTCTCTCCTACCTGTGGTCAGTCCAGCATTCCTCTCTCAACCTTCCTCCCACCTCTGCCAGTGGTCTGACATTCCTCTCTCTTTCAACCCCACCCTCCTCCTCATCTACCTTAAAATCTCTCTTCAGAAGTCACCAGAATTTCAAACACATTGCCTGCAGTCTGACCCACAGCCTGTTCCTTTGATGCACCTTGTCCCCTCTGAGGCAGCTTCTTGTCTGTATGGGAGGCAGGGTCAGATGAAAAGGCTGCATGTCAGGTCTTTGAAATGCTGTTGCCTGCCATGCCAGCAACTTCTGAAGAGAGATTGGGGGGGGGGGGGGGGGTGGTTGAGAGAGAAGGGAATGCTGGACAAAAGGAGGGCTTGAGACATGGAAATGGAAGACAAGTGCCCAGCATGTGCTCCCCACAGCTGTGAAGTTAGTGCCTCACCTGGTCCATGCCTTGAGCTGGGCTTGCATATTGTGACACCTGCTGTATGGATTAATTCGTTATATGGGAATTTTCAGCAGCACTATGCTAGAGTAGAAAGGGTGCAGGGCATGGGCATTCTGCCTAACTCTATGGATAGCTAGTGATATTCAGTCTCTATCTTTATAAGCCTTGCAGTTTTAGGCTAGCAAAAAAGGGTGCCCTAAAACTGTATAGCTGTGTGGAGAGCAGCTGAAGATCGCCGTTATCTGCAGAACTATTGCCGGTCAGCAGTCTTTAAATATATGCAGAACCGCTTAAAGAAAGTAGCACCGAAAACACAAATAACCACAGCTGGTGGTTTGTTTTATTTCTATAATGATTCTGTTTAAAAATTGATACACTGGTTTGTATGGTCCCTAATAAATGAGTTTCCCAGTACATTCATATTCAGGTCAAATGGTTTAAATTTCTCAGCAACTTATAGGTTTGAGGTACTAAGTACATTTCCCACAGGCATGAAATGGTGGATCTGCGCTACAAAATATTTTTATGTCTATTTATAATGTAGCTCCTAAGAAAACATAATTTGGATTTTTGGGTATGTAAATGATAGACGTGACCCATACTAAACTGCCCAGTACTTCAAATCTTAACCACAAGGAGTGGGCAAGCAGGGCAGCCACCCTAGAGGGGCACCATGCTACCATTTTGAGTCAGTCAGGAAAGTTTCTTCTTTCTTTACAAACTTGCTTCCTCTATTGGAGGGGGGGGGGGGGGGGATGTTACACAAAACAATCCCAAACCACAGCACTGCTTTGTGATTGCTCAGATTGTTGCTCATCAACTCAGTCCTTGGGGATCCATCTCAACTACTCTGATTTATTAACACATACACAATTATGCATGAGATACATCTGCATACAATGGAAGCAGTACATCAGCAAAATTTGCCCTTTCCTCTCTGAGCACACCACCCGTACTCTCATCCACTCTCTCATTACCTCTTGCCTTGACTACTGCAACCTACTCCTCACTGGCCTCCCTTCTATCCCCCCCTTCAATCCGTTCAGAACTCTGCTGCGCGTCGTATCTTCCGCCTAGACTGATATGCTCATATCACCCCTCTCCTCAAGTCACTTCACTGGCTTCTGATCAGGTACCGCATACAGTTCAAGCTTCTCCTAACCTACAAATGCACTCAATCTGCAGCCCCTCACTACCATCTCCCCTTACGCTCCTACCCATAACCTCCGCTCACAGGGCAAATCCCTCCTCTCAGTACCCTTCTCCACCACCGCCAACTCCAGGCTCCGCCCTTTCTGCCTCGCCTCACCCTATGCTTGGAATAAACTCCCTGAGCCCATACGCCAAGCCCCCTCCCTGCCCATCTTAAAATCCTTGCTCAAAGCCCACCTCTTCAATGTCACTTTCAGCACCTAACCATTCAGGAAATCTAGACTGCCCCAATTTGATTGACTGCACCTTTTTTGTCCTTCAGATTGTAAGCTCCTTCGAGCAGGGACTGTCCTCTGTGTTAATGTCGATCCATTGTGTTAAATTGTACAGCGCTGCGTAACCCTGGTAGCGCTTTATAAATGTTAAGTAGTAGTAGTACATGTACATTTCTCATGCATATTTATATCCTGAAATGCTCTACTTTTCAGGAAGCATGTGAAAGCTTGTCTCTTCACCCAGGCCTTTAGTTATAACTAACTTGCTAGTCACACACAAGGAGTAACACCATTGCACATGCTGCAGCAGGACTTGTTCATCCACTCCTACCTTAGCTAAGATAATATTCAAACACCTTTCAGACTTCATGTGCAACTTTCTTCAAATTAGTTCCCTTATTTTCTAACTCCTGTTACTCTATTTTATCTGTTTCAATGTTTGCTTATATCCTATGACATTAAACATGTTTTACATATTGTGTTGACATTGTAATGCAGCATACTATGCCATACCTGAAGCCTGTCAGAATTTAAGAAGGAATGGGACAGGCACGTGGGATCCCTCAGGAAAAGGAGGAATTAGTGGTTACTCAGGAAGGGCAGCCTAGATGGGCATTCTGGCCCTTATCTGCCATCTTGATTCTATATTTCTCAGGTTTTTTTTTTGTTTCTATTATTTGAATGACGTTACTGCTGTAATTGTCTATTGCCTATGTTTGACTTGTTGAACACCGCCTTGAGTGAATTTCTATAAAAACGTGGTAAATAAATAATGATCTTAATAAATGGCTGGAGTAGGTCCCAAGGACTGGGCTGAAACCCTCAGATTTGCATCATTCTTCATGAGCACCGGTACCCTTTCAATATTACCTCCTTCCAAATATTTCTTCTACTAGGAAATTAAAGAGGAAAGACATACCGTATGTATAAATGCTTTGCTTTATTTTTTTCTTTTCAACCAGTGTTAATGTCAACTGCTGGACTGAAAAATGAAGACGCAAGCTTAAATTAAGAACTGAGAAATTAAGGTACCCTTTTATGAAGGCAGGGTAGGGCTATCGTGCGGGTAGCATGCAGCAAAACAGCACTACCACTGGGTGCACCCAGGCACCCTGTGGAAGTTCTGGGTTTGCCATGCACCGTTTCCCCACACTAGAAAATAATTGTTATTTTCTGGGGTGAGGAGTAGGCATTGCCATGTGCTGCCCGATTACTGCATGAGTAGTGAATGAGCCCTTACTACCTTCTAAATAGGAGGCAATAAGGGCTCAGGAGGTAATGGCTGCACATTAAATTTAGAAATTAGAATGTAGCAATGGAAGAAATTCAAATTCGGCCATTTTAGAGCTGCGCTAAAAAGTAGCCAGAGCGCACAGGAAACCCACGTGCTAAAATTACTGCCAGCTACTTTATAGCCTGGCTTAGTAAAAAGCACCCTAAGTAGTTCTTTACAAAAATTGGGTCGAGAGAAAGAATACGTAAATGCACACGGCAACAAAAAAGTTACAAAAACCTGATACATTTGAAAAATATGTTTTATTTTAACCAGTGGTATTGTGTAACATCCTGTATCATTGCAGAAATAAAAACAGTAAATACCATAGGTACATGAAAATAACAATTCTCTCTCTTATATTAATGTATATCTTCTCCAGTCTTAACATCAGACAATTAAGAAGCATCTCAGTGACAGCAAACAAGTTGGATGTGACAGCACCCAGCTGTAACGAAACACCTGGGTGAAAGATACTGGCTATTTCAGTCAGATTTGGAAGAGTAAGGGGCCAGGAGGTGACATCACTGGTCCTCATATTACAGCCTATGGTCAAGCTCTCCTTGTTGACTGTGTATGCAATGAGTCACAATACCCGTCCTGGGATTGTATTACACATGCTGGATATAAAAAAAAAAATAAAAATCCTAGTGACTGCACAAGAGCAGGAGGTGGCATGGCCTGCTCTCAGATTAGTGTCTGCATCTATTTGTAATACAACAGTCTTACCAATATCTCACACAGACTTGCACACATCTGCATGCACACACCCATACAACTAATACCTGTACCAAAATATTGCTTGTGTGGGGACTCAAGGATGACATCTATATGTAAAAGTAAAATTGATTTCTAAAACTCAATACATCAACATTTACAGTGGAATACCTTATACTGTGTGTCCCAGAGTAATTCTCCCCTATATCTTTCCTATGCTTTGTGAAAGGGTTGCAGTGGGCAAGCAGATTCAAGAAAAAAATCCCCTGAGCTTTCTTCAGGTAGAGCACAGTTCAGATCTAGAAAATTGTGTGTATCCTCTTTCTATTCCTTTGCCCCAGCTCCGACACCCAGGCTTAATGTTGCACAATATTTTACAGACATTGCCAAATCACAAAAGTACTCATTTTATATACACACCTTGGAAAGATGAAAAAAATTGGCATGACCCTCTCAGTGTATTAGAAATGTTTTGGGCAGGGAGAGACTTAAGGAAGTCACACAATCTAAGGATGATATTTTCGCTCTACTTTCCAACCATCTCATATAGATGTGCATATTTCAAATTCCTGCAGTAAACAGAGAACACTACCACCAATTTTCTTTAACATCTCACTAAAACAGCTAAAAATAACCTTTTTCCTGCAGAAAGCAGATGATACCATAACATGTTACATAAATTGTATAATACATAAATACATTTAAGAGCAATACAGCTAGATGGAAACACAAAGGGAAGTCTTTTGCTTTCCGGATGAAAAGTCCATAAACCATTAAGGTAGACGTTGGAAATCCACTGCTTACCTTGGGGATAGGCAGCATGGAATCAATCTGCATTTTTTTTTTTGGAATCTTGCCAGGTACTGGTGACCTGGATTGGCCACTGTTGGAAAGAGGATACTGGGCTTGATGAACCTTTGGTCTGATATAGTATGGCAATTTTTATGTTGTGTCTCCAGCAGAAATAATTATCCTTACAGGCTCTTTTAGTTTACAGGCCCTTGCTACTTCTTCTGCAGGATAAATTCTCCTCTTCGAATGAGGGAATATTTGAAAGCAAAATATCCAAGACTCCTTTAAAAAGGAAAAAAAAAATATGGAAAAGGTGCTCCACAACTGAAAGATGATTATAGTTGGGGTGAAGTAGCAGTGGAAGGGGAGGGGGGGGGGGGGGGGGTGCTATGGAGTGTAAGGAAAAAATGAATGGGGTAGATCAAGCTGTAATATAATGTTCAAAAGTTGAATTCGTTTACAATTGCCTGTGCTAAATATGTATGAAAGATATTGAACTATAGTGTTATAAATGTTAAATTAAAAAAAAAAAAGGTCAGGGAATAAAAAGTGAAAGGGACCTCTGTATTCCATCAGGTGTCTGCCATTATAGCTATTAGAGCGTGCATTTCTTTTCCAGATAAAGTGAAACAGGTTAGTAAGTGCACTAACAGAGAAGGAAAGGAAGACTACCTAAGTGCAGTACCAGTATCCCGGGACAAGTTGGTCCACACAGGCCAAAAGGCAGTAGATGCAACATGAAATGTTGAATTATACCTTTTGAGGTGCTGCATAGTGACCCTTCCCCATCTGATAAACTGAACTAGAAAACATGCATGCTGCTGGGCAGTCATGTCATATAACTCAGATGGAGTTTGGTCTAGTAGCAGCATCATCCAATCAGTATACAGCTGCTGAATTGGCCTTCACACCCTTCCTCACCTTTCTTTAAGGCACAAATATAGCTAGCTAGAGTTTCAGACTTCAAACTAGGACATCATTCTTGATGTGCAGGGGACTGCTGCAGTCCAGTACGCAGCCACACACATTGATCAAAATTTACAGCAAATGCATAGCACACTCCATAAACCAAAAAAAAAAAAAAAGATGTATTATTCCCCACCATACACATAAAAAGGCAGTCAGATATACGCCTGTAAATCTGTTGTCCTATCATGCAGGTTCAAACATGACAGACGTTGATCTTGGTTTGCTTTCTCTGAATGGCAGGTGTCTCAATAGTGATGGTGCTAATGATGGGGGTAGGCAAGGCAAAATTAGTCCCAGTTCTCTTTCACTAGCTGAAGCAGGAAGGCACAAAGCAAGTGCCGGAGGAGATAGACAAAAATGCAACAGGGATGCGTGCATGCTGCAGGTTCATATATTGTTTCTATATAAATAAACTCTCCTTCCTGCATCCCCCAACACCCCTAAATAACCAACCCATCTCCCTCAATGCCACCACCAAGAATGGTTGAGAAATGAGGCACTTGAATGACATCAAGAGAGTCTCAGGGCCAAAGATCCCTCCCTAACCGTGATGTGGGTGAAGAGAACCCAAGCTGGTCCTTAGGACTCCATGTCTGTTGGAGGTTCAAAGCTGAGTACCTCATCGTAGGTCAAGCCTGCAAGAAAAAGTTCAAGATTAAGAGCAAGTAAGCATGAGAAATGAATATTCAAGAACAGAAGCAAAAGTCAGAATGGATCTATAACTGAAAAGAATGGCATGTAATCTACACGGGAGAAAAAAAAAAAATCTGAAAAAAAGGAGAGAAACAAGAATTTGAGAAAAGAGCAGGAAAAACAAACCTGAGTGCTTCCAACAACAACAACAAAAAAAAGTTAGAATGGCACACTTCCCCTTCCTCCACTTCCGTTCAAACAGCCAGTGTACCCCAAAATTATACATTATCCAACTTTTAGTGTTGAGCTAGCATGCCAAATTTTATCCTAGAAAAAGAAATGGGGCAGAAAGCAGAGGAAATCTAAACTTCTCAGAAAATGCCTCCCCCCAAAAAGTCAGTCAGTTGGAAGAGATAAAAGAAAAGCATGTTGCATTATGGTACTTGATGACAGACATAATTTTCTAGATGCACCTGTCAAAAGCAAGTTGTTCAGCTTATTTTTTTCTCTGTCCTATGACTCACTTTTCCATTCTTCTATCTCCAGATCCCTGCTTTCAAAAGACTGGTCATAGGGGTCTGCCACAGGCTCGTCATCTGGGTCATGATACTGCGCAAAGTAGGGATGGGCCAAGGCCTGTGCAGCAGTGATCCTTTTATCTGTGTCCAACACCAACATCTTCTCAAGCAGGTCCACAGCTTTGATCATATAGCAAAGAAAGGAAAACAGTAGTAACACAGGCAGCCTGCAAAGTTTGAAGCAGCTACTATGCATTTCTCATTTGACTATTTGAAACCTGAAGGGTGTTACATATAAAATGTACAATAACATTTTGAAAATAAAACAAAAACAGAAAAAACAATTTCATCCTAAAATCAAATCTTAACGCCTCTGTTCACAAATTCCTCCCCCCTCCCAATAGTACACAAATTTAAGGCTACATTTACTAAGATGGGCATAATCGAAAGGGACACCCAAGCTTTTCTGAGGACGTCCTTGCAGGGGTGGGGAAACCCGTATTATTGAAACAAGATGGACGTCCGTCTTTCATTTAGATAATATGGTCGGGGACGCCCAAATCTTGACATTTAGGTCAACCTTAGAGATGGTCATCCTTAGACTTGGTCATTTCTGATTTTCAGCGATAATGGAAACTGAGGACGCCCATCTCAGAAAAAAACAAATCCAAGCCCTTTGTGTTGTGGGAGGAGCCAGCATTCGAAGTGCACTTGTCCCCCTGACATGCCAGGACACCAACCGGGCACCCTAGGGGGCACTGCAGTGGCCTTCAGAAATTGCTCCCAGGTGCATAGCTCCCTTACCGTGTGTGCTGAGCCCCCTCAAAACCCACAACTGTACACCACTACCATATGGGTGAAGGGGGGCACCTAGATGTGGGTACAGTGGGTTTCTGGTGGGTTTTGGAGGGCTCATATTTACCACCACAAGTGTAACAGGTGGGGGGGGGGGGGGGGGGCTGGGTCTGCCTGCCTGAAGTGCATTGCACCCACTAAAACTGCTCCAGGATCCTGGAATACTGCTGTGATGGACCTCAGTATGACATTTGAGGCTGGCAAAAAATATTTTTAAAGAATTTTTTTTTTGAGGGTGGGAGGGGGTTAGGGACCACTGGGGGAGTAAGGGAAGGTATTCCCCGGTTCCTTCCGGAGGTCATCTGGTCAGTTTGGGCACCTTTTCGTGGCTTGGTCGTAACAAAAAAAGGCCCAAGTAAACTTGTCTAAGTGCTCATCAGGGACGCCCTTCTTTTTTTGATTATGGGTCGAGGACGGCCATGTGTTAGGCACGCCCAAGTCCCGCCTTCGCTATGCCTCTGACACACCCCTGGCCGAACTTTGGTTGTCTACACGACGGAAAGCAGTTGGGGACACCCAAAATCGGCTTTCGATTATGTCGATTTGGACAACCCTGGGAGAAGGATGCCCATCTTCACATTTGTATCGAAAGATGGGCGTCTCTTTCGAAAATAAGCCTGTAAGTAATGTAAGGAGAACTGGATCAGGCTCTTCGAAAACAGACTCAGGACTTCCAATATGAAATTAAAGATGTTTAAGATGAGTCATCTTAAATAAACATCTTTAATTTCACATTGGGAGTCCTGAGTGTTTTTGAAGAGCATGATCCAGTTCCCACTCCTTGTTTTTTGGCTTTGTCCATCCCGTGGGACTTTTGAGTTCTTTCCACTTTTTGTGGTCTTCTTTTTACCAAGTAATATAAACCATTTGGATGAAAGTTATTTCATGCTGGTATTAGAATGGCTTAATAATCACTTGTTTTTCAAGGAGGGAAGAATGGGCTGCTCATTGATAAATGTTACCTTTCCTGTCAGTGCCTAAGTAGTGACTGGCTCAGGCACTGACAGGAAGGGTGACATTACAAAAACAAACAAACAAAAAAACCCAGCAATCATGTCGTGCCATTTTGTCTGTCCCATCCCGATTCCAAAACTGCTGGACCCTGTTGCCCTCAACCCCTGCCCCAATTAAAGAAATAATAATTCCCATGCCCCCCCCCCCCCACCCCAAACTATTTCCCTGGTGTCTAGTGCACCCCCCCCTACCTGGTAACTCTTGATGAGGCAAGAGCGATGCCCACTTGCTCTTGCCTCAGGTGTCATTTTAAAAATTGTGGGGCACTCGAGATGGACAAACCAGCCTTTTCCGACTGGAGCACACCAAATGTTCTATTAACTTGACATATAATCTCCACAATGCTCTCGGAGAAGCATTTTCTGTCCTTTGTTGCTCAATCCATACAACTGCAATCTCCACGGAGATGCAAACTTTTTGTATATCACATCAGAGCAGAACTGGATTGAGCAATGAAGGATGGAAAATGCTTCTCCAAGAGCACTGTGGAGATTATATGCCAAGTTAATAGAACATTTGCTGTGCTCCAATCGGGAAAAGCTGGTTTGTAAGAGCATTATCCATCTCGAGTTATGTTGTTTTGATAACACCTGGGACACTGTTGGAAGGATCTGTGACTAAACACCTGATGGACAATGATTAAAAGTTGTTGGAGGTATAGCTTGGTAAATTTTATGTTTATATCAGCCAGAGGGGTGTCAGATTCATGGTACTTAATGATTGATTTTGAGGGAGATAGCAGCATTTGTAACTGGAACACAGAGTTTTTATAAGTGTTGATATTTTGTTAATAAAAAATTGTGATGTTTGTTGTAGAATTATGTTTAAAGTTGACTATTCCTATTCGAGACATGCCATATATGTTATAATGAATATGAATGAGAGATTTGCATGCAAAAGTATCTCATGCATATTCACTGGATATACCCAGTGGCGTACCAAGGGGGGGGGGGGGGGGGGCGGTCCGCCCCGGGTGCATGCCTGCTGCGAGAGTTCGCTAACTTCTCTCGTTCGCTGCAGCTCCCTCTGCCCCGGAACAGGTTACTTCCTGTTCCGGGGCAGAGGGAGCTGCAGCGAACGAGCAAAGTTAGTAAACTCGCAGCAGGCACGCGCTGCGGCACCCCTCCCCCAGCGGCATGCACCCGGGGGGGGGGCTGCCCTGGGTGTCCGCCCCCCTAGGAACGCCACTGGATATACCAGACTGGCTAAGTATGTATCGAGGACTGGGTGGATAACCACGGACAAAATTGGTATCTGGGCACCTAGGTTTCACTATAGAATAGGCTCCTACTGTGGGGCCTTAGGGAGCCTAAATGGAGGAACCCAGTTACAGACTTGCCCCCAAAGTACTAATTGTTTATTTATTTACTATACCGTTACTTCTTACATAGCAAATCAGAACAGTTTACATCTTTAAAAAATATAAATGACATATAATAATATCTTTAAAATACAAATAACATACAACAATATTCTAACAAAGGAAATCCATTTGTAATAGGACAGCTCTAACAAACACTTCCATACCAAAGACAAACCAATTACATATATCACTCATACAAATCACATCAAATAATACTATTTCCTTAAAACAGTATATATTCCCTGTCCAAAATAAACCATATTTCATTTCCTGAGTGGTTTTCTCTAATAAATGACACTAGATTACTCTAGATATCAAAAGCTTTTTCAAAGAAATAGGTTTTTAAAGCTTTATGAAAGAGCACGAATGATTCTTCTACTCTAATATATTCTGGGAGAGAATTCCACAATTATGGTGATAAAAAGAAAAATGCTGAAGCTCGAGCTGATTCCCATCTCACTCTTGAAGGCGGTGGGATTACCAACCTATTATCAGTGAGTGAACGTAAAGTTAATATTGATTTAGCATTCTCTTCTTACCCAGAGGTTTTAGTGTTTAAAGTCTCACCTTGTGGATTGGCTCCAATGAATACATCTTCAAAGTTCATCTTCGGCATATACGGCAGTGACTGAATGTAATTTCTTGCCTATGAAAGTAAGGTGTTTTAGAACTTTTTCTCTATGTGCTTCGCCAACTCTTCATCCTGTCTCCCAGATCCAAGCCACATGCACCGTTTCAGCTCTAATCCCCCTATATTTCTTTTCAATTCAAGTGATCATTCAAAAAAGTATTGACAGCCTGCACATCTGAGATTCACTGATGCTCTTTCTCCCCACCAGGGCTGAAAGACTTGGCCCAGCAAAAGACAATATTCGCAGGCTAAGTCTCATCAGATATGTATATAGTGCAGGCTGGAACACAGGCTACGTCTGATCAGATATGTATATAGTGCAGGCTGGAACGCTTCTCTAAACATGAAACTCTGACAAGAGTCAATATTAAAGCTTAAAAAGCTCTATCAGACTGGCAACAAATCTGGTTTAATACACTTGGGCTGCCACAGACTTAAGCAAATATCTGTTCCCTACTGAAGCCAAACCCCCCTCCCCTAGCTTCCTTAATTCCGAATTCCTGTCACAGGTGTGAATTATCCCACTTCCCACCCTCTAACACATGCAAGGATTTTATTATGTTGCATTTACAAACAATGCATGTTAAAACAGGGCCAGGTAACTTCCTTGCATGCAGTCTCACCTCATGGCTGGGCATCCTGTTAATAAGATAGGCAGGGGGTGTCCCCGTCAGGCGCAAGATCTGCTGAAGCTGGTTAATATCTTAGGTGCCTTGTCAAGGGCTTTGTTAAAAAAAAAAAAAAAAACAAACAGTGCAAAAATAAAAGCTGCCCCAAATATATGCATACAAAGCATCTCTTCAGCTTATAACATGACCTGCACATTCTACCAAGGCTCACTTCCCAATACTGCCTAAATATGTAATATTAGCGTTTGGTCCACTGAAGCATATGAGCCAGTGGTTTCCTTTGCTCAGTGGTGCAGTATGCTTTAAGATTTTTCTTCTTCTGCAGGGCACCAGTTTGGTTATCATTAGTTCTCAATGTGAGGAAGTATTAACATACTACTGATAACAAAAAGGACTAAGGTAAAGGATTAGCAAGATCTGGCTTCTTTTTCTAATCAGGGGTTACCCTGTCAATGTTTAGTAATAGTTTGGCTCTTCTATAGTTCTTCCTCCCCCCCTTTTTTTTTTCATCTATGAATGCAGAGAGGCTTATAGTTAGGTGGAAGAAGAGGCAGTACAGCATTAGCCATGCACAACAAATCAGTACTTACCCGTGGTGGTTAGCGCATGTGGAATTTTAAAAACAAATGTAATGACGAAATAAATCCATGCATGTGTTATGGATACAATTCAAAGGAGGAAGTAATGTCTCCTATTGCTGCCCAGGGCTTGACTGTACCAGGTACATGCACATCTTTTAGCCAGTCTAGGCCAAGTTTTCAATTATTTCATTTTGTTAGCATTTGGCTAGATTTCATGTTTTATTATTCTGGCCCAGATTAAATCTGAGAAAAAGATGCAGGAAGGACTAGCAGCAAAGTAGTACAAAATATAGTAGTGATGCTACTAATATAAAATCCCAAACACCATCAGTTTCAGGACACACAGATCACTGCATTCTCTTCACATTCTATATAAATAAATGTCAACAAAAATATACAGTGGGGGAAATAAGTATTTGATCCCTTGCTGATTTTGTAAGTTTGCCCACTGACAAAGACATGAGCAGCCCATAATTGAAGGGTAGGTTATTGGTAACAGTGAGAGATAGCACATCACAAATTAAATCCGGAAAATCACATTGTGGAAAGTATATGAATTTATTTGCATTCTGCAGAGGGAAATAAGTATTTGATCCCCCACCAACCAGTAAGAGATCTGGCCCCTACAGACCAGGTAGATGCTCCAAATCAACTCGTTACCTGCATGACAGACAGCTGTCGGCAATGGTCACCTGTATGAAAGACACCTGTCCACAGACTCAGTGAATCAGTCAGACTCTAACCTCTACAAAATGGCCAAGAGCAAGGAGCTGTCTAAGGATGTCAGGGACAAGATCATACACCTGCACAAGGCTGGAATGGGCTACAAAACCATCAGTAAGACGCTGGGCGAGAAGGAGACAACTGTTGGTGCCATAGTAAGAAAATGGAAGTACAAAATGACTGTCAATCGACAAAGATCTGGGGCTCCACGCAAAATCTCACCTCGTGGGGTATCCTTGCTCATGAGGAAGGTTAGAAATCAGCCTACAACTACAAGGGGGGAACTTGTCAATGATCTCAAGGCAGCTGGGACCACTGTCACCACGAAAACCATTGGTAACACATTACGACATAACAGATTGCAATCCTGCAGTGCCCGCAAGGTTCCCCTGCTCCGGAAGGCACATGTGACGGCCCGTCTGAAGTTTGCCAGTGAACACCTGGATGATGCCGAGAGTGATTGGGAGAAGGTGCTGTGGTCAGATGAGACAAAAATTGAGCTCTTTGGCATGAACTCAACTCGCCGTGTTTGGAGGAAGAGAAATGCTGCCTATGACCCAAAGAACACCGTCCCCACTGTCAAGCATGGAGGTGGAAATGTTATGTTTTGGGGGTGTTTCTCTGCTAAGGGCACAGGACTACTTCACCGCATCAATGGGAGAATGGATGGGGCCATGTACCGTACAATTCTGAGTGACAACCTCCTTCCCTCCGCCAGGGCCTTAAAAATGGGTCGTGGCTGGGTCTTCCAGCACGACAATGACCCAAAACATACAGCCAAGGCAACAAAGGAGTGGCTCAGGAAGAAGCACATTAGGGTCATGGAGTGGCCTAGCCAGTCACCAGACCTTAATCCCATTGAAAACTTATGGAGGGAGCTGAAGCTGCGAGTTGCCAAGCGACAGCCCAGAACTCTTAATGATTTAGAGATGATCTGCAAAGAGGAGTGGACCAAAATTCCTCCTGACATGTGTGCAAACCTCATCATCAACTACAGAAGACGTCTGACCGCTGTGCTTGCCAACAAGGGTTTTGCCACCAAGTATTAGGTCTTGTTTGCCAGAGGGATTAAATACTTATTTCCCTCTGCAGAATGCAAATAAATTCATATACTTTCCACAATGTGATTTTCCGGATTTAATTTGTGATGTGCTATCTCTCACTGTTACCAATAACCTACCCTTCAATTATGGGCTGCTCATGTCTTTGTCAGTGGGCAAACTTACAAAATCAGCAAGGGATCAAATACTTATTTCCCCCACTGTATATATAGGGTGATGGTTATTAGACTAACTACATATTTTATTTTTTTTTGTTACATTTGTACCCCGCACTTTCCCACTCATGGCAGGCTCAATGCGGCTTACATGGGGCAATGGAGGGTTAAGTGACTTGCCCAGAGTCACAAGGAGCTGCCTGTGCCTGAAGTGGGAATCGAACTCAGTTCCTCAGGAACAAAGTCTACCACCCTAACCACTAGGCCACTCCTCCACTAGCAGCATTCCATGTAGAAGTCGGCCCTTGCAGATCACCAATGTGACGTGCAGGACGTCAGACTCACAGAAACAGAAGCCTGCGCAGCCTACTACATGGAATGTTGCTAGTGGAATAGCAACATTCCATGTAGAATCTCCAATAGTATCTATTTTATTTTTGTTACATTTGTACCCCGCGCTTTCCCACTCATGGCAGGCTCAATGTGGCTTACGTGGGGCAATGGAGGGAAGTGACTTGCCCAGAGTCACAAGGAGCTGCCTGTGCCTGGTGGGAATCGAACTCAGTTCCACAGTTCCCCAGGACCAGAGTCCACCACCGTAACCACTAGGCCACTCCTCCATATATGTTTCTTGCCTAGCTTTCAGGTGCTAACACATTCCACAGGTCAGAATAGACTGTTTTCACCAAAACTAGTAAAGAAGGGTATTAAATTTCCTTATTTTTATTGTTGACCTTTATTTCTGTGCATTCAAAAGGACTAACACTGCAAACACACACTCCTTATGCATTCCAGAACTTTTATTGATACATATTCAAATCAACAGGCATAGAAGATATCCTCTGGCTGGCTGTATTTTGGATAGCAGCAACAAAGTAAGGTAAGTTATGTCAAGTAAGGGCTGACATAACTTGTACAGATACAGGAGGGCCCAGGCCAGTTTTTGCAAGCAACGAAAAGCTTACACCAAGGCTCTCCCCCATGCCAGTATAATTAGCAGAAAAAAAAGTGATGTGTTTTTCTGGGGCTGCAGCAAGCATCCTTTAGACTACAGAAGACCTTATTAGGGAGATGAGGAACTGAAATCTCTGAATCAGTACTAATCAAGCGCAACCTGGAACTTTAAGATGATAATTTTAGGTGCAAATTGAGCATTAACATTTCTAATATGAGCTTCAAATTAATTCCAAATGAGGGAAATAACCAAGAGTTTCATGCACTGCCCTCTTAGCATGGGGAATAAAACAAGAAGTAGGATAATGGAAAGAAGGCAAGCTAATAGCTAACCAGTCACTTAAGTGAGCCAGAAGGGGTAAAACAAGCAAGCAAAATGAACACCCCCCCCCCAATCCCCATTAAAGAAAGCCCAAATCAAAATTTGCTGAGCAGGCAGAGAATACAAGCAAAGAACCAACTCACAGACTCTGAGGAGATTTTCTTCAGGAGCTCAGGCCCTGGGGTTCCAACCAGTCTCAAAATGAGCTTCAACTGATCAATATCTAAATGTGGAGCATAAAGGAAAATGCTGGGAGAGATTACAACCCATCTAAGCAAAGCTCAAGATGGGAAAAGGGCTCAGCATTGCTTTTAGCAGTTCATGTCTAGGGGGTTCTCCTCCTGCACTACAGTGAAAACCAAAGCAGAAACATCACCACTGCAGCCTTAAGCCAATTAGCCACAGCCAATGTTAAAAGACAAAGCAAGCAAGAGTGCAGATAGGCAGCTTACTTATTGCTGCTTGTGAAATCTCTTGAGGTTATATATGGTGTCAGACCATGCATGAAGAAACATTATTTCTATGAAACATATCCAGGTTTGGAAAAACTTAGGTTCAAGGCTTTACCTTATCATAAACAGATGCTGATGATCTCTAAACAACTACATGTGAAACCACCAAGTGACTATGGAGAACTAGGGATTTGGGTGGAGGGGGTGTGTAGATTCAATTTGTGTGTGTTGGGGGGGGGGGGGGCAAGTGGAGGACAAGTGGGGGGGGGGGGGGGGATTTCCACATGCAAATTTTCTCTAGGAGTTAAATTACAGATGGGCACAGTTACCTGGAACAGGATTGTCTGAGGATGAGTGGTTTCCATGCAATCAAATCCCAGGTAATGAAACTGCTCATGGTGACACAGAAAAGCACTAATAAGATTCTCCACATAGGGAGCAAAAAAATGTGAACTGGAAACATTTCTAGACAAGTGCATATTCTACCAGCAGGCATGCTTCCTGCTATAGAGCAACACCAAGAACTATGGTTTTGAAATCAAAATCTCCTGCAAGGGAAGTTTAAAAAAAAAAAAAAAAAAAAAGGAACTCAGTTTTAAACTACAAAGTAAACAATCAGAACACAGCTGCAGAACTTTAAATTATGTTCATATTAGCACAATTTTGGATTTAGCTCATGCATTTATAGTAGCAGCTCAAGGCATGTTACATATGTTAAGCATTTCCCTGTCCCTAGAGGACTTACAATCTAAGTATGCCTGAGGCAAAAGAGCTGTGATCTATTTATTTATTATTTTATTGCATTTGTATCCCACATTCCCCCACCTATTTGCAGACTCAATGTGGCTTACATAGATTTGATAACATTGTCATAACAGGATATCGGATACAGTTAGTAATGTGTGTGGCGATTAAGGAAGGGGTGAGGGAAGAAGGAAGACAGTTGTTAGGGTAATTATAGAAGGTGTGCGTTCATAGTTCAGTGGACTTAGTGAGGTTATAGGTTCTCATTGTAGGCCTTGTTGAAGAAGAATGTTTTCAGAGATTTTCAAAAGATGGATGTTTCTTTGATTGCTTTCAGGTCTGTAGGTAGTGCATTCCATATCTGCGTGCTCTTGTAAGAGAAGGTAGTGGCGTGCATCATCTTGTATTTAAGTCCTTTGCAGCTGGGGTAGTGCAGGTTGAGAAAATTACGGGATGATCTTGTGGCGTTTCTGGGAGGTAGGTCCACGAGGTTTGGCATGTAGGTTGGGGTGTCTGCATGAATAATTTTGTGTACAATCGTGCAGATCTTGAACGCAATGCGTTCCTTAAGTGGAAGCCAGTGAAGCTTCTCTCTTAGGGGTTTTGCGCTTTCATATTTGGTTTTTCTGAATATGGTCTGGTGGCTGTATTTTGGGCAGTTTGGAGTTTTTTGATTGTCTGTTCTTTGCACCCGGTGTATAGTGCATTGCAGTAGTCCAGATGGCTTATTACCATTGACTGTATCAGGGTACAGAAGATGTATCGCGGGAAGAAAGGTTTTACTCTTAAGTTTCCACATGGTGTAGAACATTTTTGTCGTCGTGTTTTTCACGTGGGTATCAAGAGTGAGGTTTCGGTCAATGGTGACTCAGAGAATTTTCAAGTTTTGTGAGACCGGAAGAGAACATTATAGTGTGTTTATGGCGTTTAAGTTTTTTGTGTTATGTTGTGAGGTGAGTACAAGACATTGTGTTTTTTCTGCGTTAAGTTTTAGTTGGAATGCATCTGCCCAGGTGTGCATTATTTGGAGGCTTTGATTGATCTTGTTGGTGATTTCAATTAGATCTTGTTTGAATGGTATGTAAATTGTGACGTCATCTGCATAAATGCATAAATCTACCCAAGGTCACAAGGAGCATCAGTGGCATTCGAACCCTGGCATCCCTGGTTCTTAGCCCACTGCTATCACTAGACTACTTCAATTTGACTTGAAGGTTTAATAAGCATAACTGTTCTAAATAACCAACCAGAAAGTAGCAGCATAAAGTCTGCTTTCTTAAATAGATGCCATTTGTATGCCATTTGTAGCCATCCATAAAGCTTGGAATGATGGAACCCCTTATACTTTTATTGTTGTTTTGTATTCTCCCATAGGCTTGTTGCCTATCTTGTTTGGGGGAGGGAGGCAAGGAGGAGGGGTCTCAGATAAGTGGCAGATGGCAAATTTGCCCCCTCCCCTCAGATAGGCATTGATTATCTTTATCCCTTCCTCTCCTCACACACTATCAGCCCACTCTCTTTTCTACCAGGCCTGCCACCACTGGCTACACCTTTTCCACCTGCTGAGCTGCAGCAGGGTGAAACAATAAAATGAAGATACATACCTGTAGCAGGTATTCTCCGAGGACAGCAAGCTTAATATTCTTACACATGGGCCATCGTCTGCGACGGCCCAGGAGACTGGAACTAATCAAAAAGTTAGACCTTTCCAGAAAACGACATCGTGTGGGGCAAGACGCACTGCGTATGCGTGAGCAGCCTCCCGCCCATGACGCGAGCTCGTCCCCTCAGTTAGTAAAAAGCAAAATATACATAAGAGGAACAACTCCAAAGGGGAGGAGGGAGGGTTGTAAGAATATTGAGCCTATCATCTTCGGAGAATACCTGCTACAGTATGTATCTTCATTTTCTCCATGGACAAGCAAGCTCAATATTCTTACACATGGGGTATCCCTAGCCCCCAGGCTAACTCAAAACAATGAACATTGGTCAATAGGGCCTCGCAACAGCAAGGACATAACATAGATTGACCTGAAAAGAAACACAACTAAGAGTGCAGCCTGGAACAAAACAGAAATGGGCCTAGGAGGGTGGAGTTGGATTCTAAACCCCAAACAGATTCTGTAGCACCGACTGCCCAAACCGACTGTCGCGTCGGGTATCCTGCTGAAGGCAATAGTGAGATGTGAATGTGTGGACTGATGACCACACTGCAGCTTTGCAAATCTCCTCAATGGAAGCTGACTTCAAATGAGCCACTGACGCAGCCATGGCTCTAACATTATGAGCTGTGACATGGCCCTCTAAAGTCGGCCCAGCCTGGGCATAAGTGAAGGAAATGTAATCTGCTAGTCATTTGGAGATGGTGCATTTTCCAATGGCAACTCCCATCCGGTTGGGATTAAAAGAAACAAACAGCTGGGCGGACTGTCAATAGGGATTTGTCCGCTCCACGTAAAAGGCCAATGCTCGCTTACAGTCCAAGGTGTGCAACTTGTCCTCACCAGGGCGGGTATGTGGACAGGGAAAAAATGTTGGCAAGACAATTGACTGGCTCAGATGTAACTCAGACACCACCTTCGGCAAGAACTTAGGGTGAGTGCGGAGGACTACTCTGTTGTGATGAAATTTAATATAAGGTGCATGAACTACCAAGGCTTGGAGCTCACTGACTCTACGAGCTAAAGTAACAGCCACCAAGAAAATGACCTTCCAGGTCAAGTACTTCAGATGGCAGGAATTCAGTGGCTCAAAAGGAGCTTTCATCAGCTGGGTGAGAATGACACAGATCCCATGACACTGGTGGAGGTTTGACTGGGGGCTTTGAAAAAAGCAAACCTCTCATGAAACGAACCACTAAAGGCTGTCCAGAGATAGGCTGACCTTCTACACGTTGATGATAAGCACTAATTGCACTAAGGTGAACCCTTACTGAGTTGGTCTTGAGACCAGACTCTGATAAGTGTAGAAGGTATTCAAGCAGGGTCTGTGTAGGACAAGAACGAGGATCTAAGGCCTTGCTATCACACCAGATGGCAAACCTCCTCCATTTGAAAGAATAAGACCGTTTCGTGGAATCTTTCCTGGAAGCAAGCAAGACTTGAGAGACACCCTCAAAGAGACCCAAAGAGGTGAATTCTACGCTCTCAACATCCAGGCTGTGAGAGCCAGAGACCGGAGGTTGGGATGCAGAAGTGCCCCCTCGTTCTGAGTTATGAGGGTCGGAAAACAGTTCAATCTCCACGGTCCAGTAGAAGAGGGAACCAAACCTGGTGCGGCCAGAAGGGAGCAATCAGAATCATGGTTCCTCGGTCTTGCTTGAGTTTCAGCAGAGTCTTCCCCACCAGAGGTATGGGAGGATACGCATACAGAAGACCTTCCCCCCAATTGAGGAGAAAGGCATCTGATGCTAGTCTGTCGTGGGCCTGAAGTCTGGAACAGAACTGAGGGACCTTGTGATTGAGCTGAGTGGCAAAAAGATCCACCAAGGGGGTGTCCCACGCTTGGAAGATCTTGCGCACCACACGCGAGTTGAGAGACCACTCGTGAGGTTGCATTATCCTGCTCAATCTGTCGGCCAGACTGTTTACGCCTGCCAGATATGTGGCTTGGAGAAACATGCCTCGACGACAGGCCCAAAGCCACATCTGGACGGCTTCCTGACACAAGGGCGAGATCCAGTGCCCCCCTGCTTGTTGACGTAGTACATGGCAACCTGGTTGTCTGTCTGAATTTGGATAATTTGGTTGGACAGCCGATCTCTGAAAGCCTTCAGAGCGTTCCAGATCGCTCGCAACTCCAGGAGATTGATCTGAAGACCTGATTCCTGGAGGGACCAAAGTCCTTGAGTGTGAAGCCCATCCACATGCGCACCCCACCCCAGGAGAGATGCATCCGTCGTCGGCACTTTTTGTGGCTGAGGAATTTGGAATGGGCATCCCAAGGTCAAATTGGATCGGAGGGTCCACCACAGAAGAGAGTTGCGAAACCAGATGGACAATTGGATCACATCCTCTAGATTCCCGATAGCTTGGTACCACTGAGCTGATCTCATATGAAGACGTGCCATGGGAGTCACATGGACTGTGGAGGCCATGTGACCGAGAAGTCTCAACATCTGCCGAGCTGCGATCTGCTGCGACGCTCTGACCATGGAAACGAGAGACAGAAGATTGTCTGCCCTGGTCTCGGGAAGATAGGCATGACCTGTCGTTGAGTCCAGCAGAGCTCCTATGAATTCTAGTCTTTGAACTGGAAGGAAATGGGACTTTGGGTAATTTAAAACAAACCCGAGTAGCTCCAGAAGTTGAATAGTCATCTGCATGGACTGTAGAGCTCCTGCCTCCGAGGTGCTCTTTACCAGCCCATCGTCGAGATAGGGGAACACATGCACTCCCAGTCTGCGTAACGACGCTGCGACCACCACCAGGCATTTGGTAAAGACCCGGGGTGCTGAGGTCAGAGCAAAGGGCAGCACACAATATTGGAAGTACTGGGTTCCGAGACAAAATCGAAGATACTTCCTGTGGGCCGGAAGTATCGGAATGTGGGTATAAGCATCCTTTAAGTCCAGAGAGCATAGCCAATCGTTTTCCTGAATCATGGGAAGTAGGGTGCCCAGGGAAAGCATCCTGAACTTTTCTCGGACAAGGAATTTGTTCAGGGCCCTTAGGTCTAGGATGGGAAGCATCCCCCCTGTCTTCTTTTGCACATGGAAGTACCTGAAATAGAATCCCAGCCCTTCTTGCCCGGGCTCGACTGCATTGGTGCTGAGAAGGGCGGAGAGTTCCTCTGCAAGTACCTGCTTGTGATGGGAGCTGAAAGACTGAGCTCCCGGTGGGTAATTTGGAGGTGTAGAAGCCAAATTGAGAGTGTACCCCAACCGGACTATTTGGAGAACTCACCGGAGGTTACAAGAGGCCACCTGTGGTGAAAGAATTTTAACTTCCCTCCGATTGGCAAGTCGTCCGGCACAGACACGTTTACTGCGGCTATGCTCATCTGGAGCCAGTCAAAAGCCTGTCCCTTGCTTTTGCTGGGGAGCTGCAGGGGCTCGTTTAGGCACACGCTGTTGATGCAAACAAGCTCGCTGGGGCTGAGCCTGAGAAGGCTGTCGAGCAGGTGGAGTGTACCTATGCTTATTATAAGAATAGGGAGCACTCCTCCTGCCCCGGAAAAAACATCTACCAGTTGAGGTAGATGCTGAAGGCGCCCGGTGGGAGAGATTGCCGAGGGTGGTTACCCACTGGTTGAGCTGCTCTACAACCTGCTCGACCTTCTTGCCGAAAATTTTATCCCCCGGCAAGGGACATCCGCAAGCAGCTGCTGAGTTCTACTCTCCAGGTAACAGGCACGCAGCCATGAGAGTCTGCGCATCACTATACCTTGAGCAGCGGACCTGGATGCAACATCAAAAGTGTCATAAGCACCCCTGGACAGGAATTTACGACACGCCTTCAGCTGCCTGACCACCTCCTGAAAAGGCCTGGCTTGCTCCGCAGGGAGCTTTATCCACCAGGTCCGCCAGTTGCTTCACATTAATCCGCATATGGATGCTCGTGTAGAGCTGGTACGATTGGATCTTGGACACGAGCATAGAAGTTCTAGATTCCCGCGAGGCAAAATCTCAAGAACTGCCAGCTCTCTTCAGGGCAGAGTCCACAACCATAGAGTCATGAGATTGCCCGGTTGCAGTGACCGCACTTCTTGAAGCCGCTGGGAATACTCAATGTCATGGATGGAAAAATAGCAGCGGCGAGGTCAAAATCGTCAATGGTGCCAAAAAAGAAAGGCACAAAAAAGGAAAAACCCCGAACGGTGGCCTAAGACGGCCTCAATGGCGGCAAAACGAAACTTAGGCGACCAAATCTAAAATTATAAGGATTTTTTTTTTTTTTTAAAGAAAAGGAAACAGCTCAACAGAGCAAAAAAGAAAGAGAAGAAGTAGAAAAAACGCGACGAAAAAAGCTGAAGGCTTCTCAGGACGTGGTGAGAGGGACAAAATACAGTCTCTCTCGACCGTGGACAAAAAAAAGAACTGATGTCCCCGTGCGTTGGGCGGGAAGATGGCCGCGTGCGTGACTGAAGGCTCTAGCAAACTTTGTTGCTAGGAAGATTTCCGGACCTCAGGGCTGCCGTGGGCGTCACCCATCAGTGAGAACAAACAGCCTGTTTGTCCTCGGAGAATCTTTATTACAGAGTTTACCTGGCTCTCGAGAGTAAGGTTGTGGTCGAGTGTGATGCAGAGTATTTTCAAGATGTCTGAGGTATGGAGGGTGTGGGTGTGTCCTGGGGTATTTATGGTTGTGGGTTTGTACTTGTTGTGTCGGGAGGATAGGATGAGGCAGTGTGTTTTTTCAGTGTTCAGTTTCAGAAATAATCTATGCAGCACATTCATCTTCACCACTGCCATAAGCCCTTACCACGAAAGCCACAATCACTTCCATTGGGACAACTCCACCTGAATTTGGTCTATTATCTTCCCATATTAAGACTATACATCATTCCCAAGTCCCTAGGAATCTGAATCCCCAAATACCGAATGTGGTGCTTGGCCCACTTAAACGCAAACAATGCTCTCAACCTACTTTTCTCCCCATGGGTTAAGGAAATCCCCAATAGCTCACTTTTATCCATGTTAACCCTTAGGCCAGCATATCGTTCAAATTCCCTAAGAATCTCCAACACCGCAGGTAGTGTCTGCTCAGGATCCACCACATAAAGTAGCACATCATCCGCAAACAAAGCAATACGATGTTCCATCCTCCCAACCCTAATACCCTGAAAATCTGGATTCTGATGTATCATTACTGCCAACGGCTCTATGTACAGTGCAAAGAGGAGGAGTGACAAGGGACATCCCTGCCTAGTCCCTCTACCTATTGGGAAAAAGGGGGTATACCCATTAATATTAAGGCATGCCTCTGGAGCTGTATGCAAGGCTGCCAGCCAAGCCCAAAAAAATTATCTCCCAGGCCCATGAAATTCATCACTTCTCGCAAAACCCCCCAGCTTACCCGGTTAAAGGCCTTCTCTGCGTCTATAGCCAACAAAGCTGTACTAGACCGGGATCTTTGTGCTTCCCATATTAAATGGAAAGTACGCCTTATGTTATCCCCTACCTGCCTCTTTGGGATAAACCCAGATTGATCTATATGGATCAATTTCGGCAACACCCTAGCCAACCTGTTAGGCAGGACCTTAGCTACTATCTTTGCATCCACATTCAGAAGTGAAATAGGCCTATAGGCACCACAAACCACAGAATCTTTCCCAGGCTTAGGCAGAACCGTTATCCCAGCCTCAGACATGGATACCGGGAGCCCACTGCCCTCCAAAACTCCATTTCCCACCCGCACCAATAAGTCTCCCAGCTCGTCCACAAAACATTTATAAAACCTCGCCGAGTATCCATCTAAACCTGGTGCCTTACCATTAGGGAGCCGTTTTATCACACCCTGTACCTCCCCTAGTCTAATGGGTTCCCCAAGCTGAGCTCTTGCAGACTCTTCTAATCGTTGTAATGGAACCTGATCCAAATACTGAGCTATATCTGCAGCCGGTGTATCCTCAGAAGCACTATATAAATCTTGCTAGTATTTCACAAAATTTCCAGTGTCTGAATCAGCATAGTGCCAACCTCCCCTATCATCTTTTGAATAAGGAAGCGTCCTCTCCTCGCCCGTAAATAACGGGCCAACATTGCACTTGATTTATTGGCAAACTCAAAATATTGCTGCTTTAGCTTGGTTCTCATAAAATCCACATCTGCCATCTGCAATTGTGCTGTTTCCCCTCTCACTTGCTTAAGGTCTTCCTATACCTGCAGTGCAGGGTTTCTTTTATGCAACTTTTCTAAGTGCAATAACCGCATCTGCAAAGTCAGCGAGTGCTGCCCTTTTTCCCTTTTCTTGCGCGACCCCCACTTAATCAAGGCACCCTTCACCACTACCTTCATCGCATCCCATAACACCCCATCAGTTACTTCCCCACTGTCATTAAAGCGACGGAACTCTTGAATAGTAAGCTTAATATCTTCCTGTACTTTCTCATCTCCAAGCAGCGACTCATTAAGTCTCCAGACTCCTTGTCGCCTGCATTGACCCAACCCAGTTAATTTAATCCACATTGGCAACTGATCAGAAACACAAATGGTCTCTATCTCGGCAGCCCCCACCATATGCCATCCATTGCGATGCACCCATAACCCATCTATTCGGGAATAAGTCTGTGCTACATATGAGTAAAAGGTGTAATTCTGCTGCACCCTATGTAACAACCTCCAACAATCCACCACCTCCAACCCCTTCAAAAATTGTAACAATGCTTTCCACCCAGGGTCACTCTGCTGCCCTCCTCCTGTCGAGTGCTCTAGTCTTGCATCTGGGGCAATATTAAAATCCCCCCCTACCACGACCTGCCCTCCTACAAATCCCAAAATTTCTTCTTTTAATGTTTGAAAGAATTCCCTCTGCCCCACATTCGAAGCATAAATGTTATTCTATTTGTTCATCCTAGGACAGTACATCAAGAATGAAATAAACTTGAAAAACTGATATATATACAAGAACAAAGCATTGAAGGGGTCTTTTACTAATGGTTTGTGCACACCATCTGCTATGAGGCCCAATGGAATAAAATAGGCCCTGTGGCAAATAGAGTTTATTTAGAAAATTACCACCTTATCGACTACAAATCTGGAAAGTTGGGGAACCATGCAACAAGCTTAATTCCAAAATTATCAGGAAATTATCAGTGACAACTGTGCAAAAATATTAAGAATTTAGCACATACATACAACACATACAAGCATTATAATGCATGCTCAAACCATACCAAGCTATAAGAGGCAGAAATGTCAATTTAACACAGAAGTGCTACCGAGAGACAGCTAGTGATGAAAAGCAAAGAACACAAATGTTGTAATCAGCAGGGCTACTAAAATGTAAACGGATGAAAATTATTTTCAAGTTTGGTTTAGTAAAACTATGCAAATTGAAGAGAGAGAGAGACTTGGAGCCAGGTTCAGCAGTTATCAGCTAACCCTATTACTTTTTTTTAAACAGTTTTTCCACAACACACAGGAAAAGGAAAGCAAAACAAGGATGCCAAAGCAAAGGATATAAAATATATTTGTTTGAAATGACATTTCCCATAATTCATGTTATTTCTTGCTCAAAATAAGAGAAGGACCCCCATAAATTGTTTTTTTTTTTTCCTCCTCTGTCTTAGACTGTGTACTAATGATATTTGTTCATTTTTTTTTAAATTTTTGAAAACATGTTTACAGAAATTAACAAAAAAATAATTTTACGATGCGCATTCCTATAAAAATAGTGCAGCTCTTATTTTACTCAGTACACATTTTATTTTTTTGGATTTTGATTTTAACATACATAGAGAGCTGTATTAATCACAATTGTTTTTTTGCTCTTCATTATCTCAAACGGGGACCCAAGAAACAAACAGGCTCACCTGCACGCAGGCACAAGCATCACATAAACATAAAGATAAGAAAGGGCAATGGCAAGGACAATAGGCAATGGCAAGGACAACAATAGGTAAAGGTGGATAGAAGACAGCAAACGGATACAAAGTCATGCTTATCAGTACTGTCAATAGATGTTTTACATACAAACATGTGCACACACAAACTGATACTGAAACCAACTATGTACCCACACCAATATTGTCAGAGGTCTACATGCATGCATGTACACCAGCACAACTAAATGCTTTCCTGCTGGCTCACACATTCTTTCTTTAAATGAAAGTACAGCTACATAAACCTAAGAGAACTGTTATCAATGCTGACTTCTAGCGGCAGAACCCAGAACCTCTGAACTACAGATAGCTGCACTTCAAGGCCAGCAGCATTGCCCCATTGACTCTAAAGTCCAGGAGTCACTCAGTTATACTCTATAGATCGTTCACCAACCCATCTGTGTCAAATTCCCTCCAATGAACAATTAGATACCACATGCTCCTATTCTCCTGTTATCCACGACTGTCTTATACTGGTCATGCAGCTGTTGCTGAGAAAGTCAAAAGCATATTTTTTTTTTGGCAATGACTAACGCAGGAGGATCTGATTGTGCAACGGGAGAAATGAAGTAAAGAACAAGGAATAAAAGCTGCAAAAACAGTGTGAGCAAGGAATTATGGAAACCAAATGAAAGAACAAGTGAGAAAAAGGGAGCAAAAGCAAAATCTTTATTTAGACCCAAGCATGAATGATCCAACTCACAATAAAAGGATACGGTCAGTACCGGGGAATAAGGTTCGTCCAGTTAACAGCTCGGCCATAATGCATCCCACAGACCAAATATCAACTGGGCAAAAAACAAATTAAGAAAAACAAAAATTATCAGCTACAAAAGGAACTAGGTGATAAAGATATCTATACAGGCAACACTCAAGACAGTGGCATATCCCATTAGGACCACAGAAGACTGATTGGCTATGTTTGCAAGGGGATCCCTGGTAGCACAAGAAATAGCTTTAGAGGTCAGGTTCATCGATTGTTCCTTCTCCCCAAGTGATCTCAGTGTATCTAACGTGACTTAAGTCAGTAAAAGTCAGTAATCTCTCCTCATTGCACCCTTCTCCTCCATCGCTAACTCCAGACTCCGTTCCTTTTGTCTTGCCTTGTCCTTATGCCTGGAATGGGCTTCCTGAGCCGTTACGTCTAGCTCCATCCCTGGCCGCATTCAAATCCGGGCTAAAGGCCTACCTGTTTGATGCTGCTTTTGACCCCTAACTTGTCACTTGCTCGTAACCTTTATCTTGTCTTCCCCTCTTCAATAGTCCCTTTCCCTATGTGTCCTTCTGTCTGTCCTACCCAGATTGTAAGCTCTTTTGAGCAGGGACTGTCTTTTCTTCATATTCAATTGTGAAGCGCTGCGTACGACTGGTAGCGCTATAGAAATGATTTGTAGTAGTAGTAGTAAAATTGTGAGAAAGGACATGTGAGCACCAAAAGTGTCAGGAAGCTCTACTGGGAGCAGGATCACTGGGATCACACTATGACCACATTATCTTACGTGGAAGAGGAAGCATCAACTTTGATGTGACAGAAAATGAGCTTTGCTGTGTACCTCCTAGCCTTAGAGAAGCATTCCAGGAGATGATGAATGGACTGGGACTTTGCTATGCACTGACATTTAATAATCTGAAGCTGAAACTGAGCTGAAGAAAATGGGGAAAACAAAATAAATACTGCAGGAAAAGATTTGCAGAAGTAAAGAAATATGGCTGCATAATGTGAAGTTACTCTCCTGTAGCAGGTGTTCACCGAGGACAGCAGGACATTCATTCTCACATATAGGTGACATCCCACCGATGGAGCCCCAGCAAGCATGCTATGTAGTTTTCAAAACTCTTCTAGAAGTCTTTGGTAGGCCTGCACCGTCAAATGCATGAGTGCCTTCCCACCTGCTCGAGCTACGTGGGACCAGCAGTTGGATCAAAAAGCATAAAGAATGCAACTCCTAGGGGAGGTGGGAGGGAATGTACAGTAATACCTCGGTTTTCGTCGATAATCTTTCCGAAAACAATCGGCGAAATCCGAACCGACGAAAACCAAGGCAATTATTTCCATATGAATCAACACTGGAAAGCAATGGAATTGTTTGGCTAGACGTGCGGGGTGATGCTCACACAACAAGAAACAACGCCACACTGAGCAGGAGAACGCGTGGGTCACCCTTTGCTTTCATAAAATTAGCAGCGAGGTCACGTGGGCATGCCGATGAAATCCGAGACAAATTAAAATAAAATCGACAAAACCCGAAACCAACGATAACCAAAGTCAACGAAAACCGAGGTACTACTGTATATCCTGCTTTCCTTGGAGAACACCTGCTACAGGTGACTTCGTTTTCTCTGAGGACAAGCAGGACATTGACTCTCATGTGGGAATCCTTAATAAGTAGACTCAGAGAAAACAACAAACAATGGTCAACAGGGACTTGCAATGGCAAGGACAACAATAATCCATTGACAACAAAAACAGGCCTGTCTGATCTCGGTTCAGTGACTGGAATAAGAACATAAGAATACCCATACTGGCAGGGCTGGCCTTAGGCAGGGGCGACCGGTGTGGCTGCACAGGACCCTGACATCACACCAAAATATCTCACATTCAGCTGGAGATTCCCACTTTCACAGTCATCTTCCGCTCAGCAGCTTCCCAACTCTCTTCCCCTTTCATCTCCCCTTTTTCCCCTGAATCCAGCGACGCTACTTTACCTTGTTCCACAGCTTTCCCCCCCCCCCCCCCCCCGGCGGGTCTAGTCTGTGTATCTATTCCCTGGGTCCTCCCACCTGGCTTGATCGCTGTCAGCGGCTGTGTGATTGTGATAGACTGCCTCTGCCAGTGCCGTGGCCACCAATAGAGTGTTCCCTTTGCAGTGCTCCACCTCCTAACACGCGACTTCCTGTTTCCGCACAGGCAGGACATCCTACAGGGAAAATCCTGATGTCGACAGGGGCGGTCTGCCATGGTCACAGCTGCAGTGCTGCCAGTGAACGTGTCAGATAGGAGCACCCAGGGAGGTGACAGGTGGAGTGGACTCGCTGGTGAGGGTTCAGGGGAGAAGAGTGCTGGACTTGGAGGTGGAGATGGGAACCCATTTGTGTGGTGAGAGAGAGAGAGAGAGAGAGAGAGAGAGAGAGAGAGAGAGAGAGAGAGAGGGGGGGGGGGGGGTGCTGGCCATTGGGAATACAGGGGCGGGGAAGAGAAAGGAAAGATGCTAGATACAGGGGGGGGGGGGGGGGGGCAGAAGGAAGAGACCACAGAAGGAGAGGAACAAGATCCATGGAAAGAAAGCAGGAGATATGCCACAATGTGTGTATGTGTGTGTGTGGGGGGGGGGGGGGGGGGGAATACGAGAAAGACAGAGAAGGGGAGACATGATGGACCCAGGGTGGGGGTGCAGGAGGAAGGGAAGAGAAAAGGGAGAGAGAGGGCACAGAGAAGAGAAGCTGGGCATGGAGTAAGAACAGGATAGGGAGAGAGAGGGGTGATGCTAAACATAAATTGAGGAAAGGGATACCAAGACATCAGATGTTGAACACATGTGGAAGGACAGAAACAAGGACACAGAGGAGAGATCATGGACAGGACAGCTAGTCGCATGGAGAAAGAAGTGTTAAATGTACAGGAGACCTGGAAAGACGAAAGAACAAAAAAGCAGAAGAGACACTTGGATCAAATCGAATGGAAAAATAAAATGCTCAAAGGTAGAAAAAAAGTATTTTATTTTGAATGTGTTAATTGGAACATGTCAGCTTTGGGAAATCAGTATCTCTGATATCTTGCATTTCACTTTCTGTTTCTCTAGTATTGCTATAAATGAGGTTTATAGCTTTTTACCCTTCATATTTCTATGACTAATCTGTGGTCCCTTATTTCATATTTAATGAGGCTCTGTGTTTTGCATATTTGACCACAGATCTTAAAATTAAAAAATAAAAAAGTTCTTGTCATTGGGGGGTGGGGCAGGGTGGAATTGGGCAAGGGGTGTGGCTGGGCAAGGGGCCCCACCGAACTGGTCTGCACAGGGCCCCGCAATTGCTAAGACCAGCCCTGCATACTGGGTCAGACCAATGGTCCATCTAGCCCAGTATCCGACTTTGGCCAATCCACGTCACAAGTACCTGGCAGAAACCCAATTAGTAGCAACATTCCATGCTACCAATCCCGGGGCAAGCAGTGGCTTCTCACATGTCCATCTCAATAACAGACTTTTCCTCCAGGAACTCGTCCAAACCTTTTTTAAACCCAGATACGCTTACCGCTGTTACCACATCTTCTGGCAGCAAGTTCCAGAGCTTAACTAATTTTTTTTAATATAAATTTTTATTGGAATTTTTCAACCAACATCATCTTAGAAGCAGTACAAAATATCAACCATGTCCCATCCCAACTCCCCCCTTCCCACTGAAAACCATCTCCTAAAGTACCAATATACTCTTATGTATAGAAGCTGCATGGCCAGGATGAACATACGGATGCAGAAATGTTAAAGGAAATTAGGGACGCAAACAAACTGGGCAACACAATAATAATGGGTGATTTCAATTACCCCGATATTGACTGGGTAAATGTAACATCGGGGCACGCTAGGGAGGTAAAATTCCTTGATGAAATCAAGGACAGCTTTATGGAGCAGCTGGTACAGGAGCCGACGAGAGAAGGAAAAATTCTAGACCTAGTCCTTAGTGGAGCGCATGATCTGGTGCGGGAGGTAATGATGCTGGGGCCACTTGATAACAGTGATCATAATATGATCAGATTTGATATTAGCTTTGAAGTAAGTATACATAGGAAATCAAATACGTTAGCGTTTAACTTTAAAAAAGGAGACTATGATAAAATGAGAAGAATGGTGAGAAAAAAAAGTTAGAGGAGCGGCTGCGAGGGTCAAAAATTTATATCAGGCGTGGATGCTGTTCAAAAACACCATTCTGGAAGCCCAGGCCAAATATATTCCGCATATTAAAAAAGGAAGACAGATGACCAAACAACAGCCGGCATGGTTAAAAAGTGAGGTGAAGGAAGCTATTAGAGCTAAAAAAAAATCCTTCAGAAAATGGAAGGAACCGACTGAAAATAATAAGAAACGGCATAAGTAATGTCAAGTCAAATGCAAAGCGCTGATAAAGAAGGCTAAGAGGGACTTCTAAAAAAAGATTGCATTGGAGGCAAAAACACATAGTAAAAATTTTTTTTTAGGTATATTAAAAGCAGGAAGCCGGCAAAAGAATCGGTTGAACTGCTAGATGACTGAGGAGTAAAAGGGGCGATCAGGGAAGACAAAGCCGTAGCAGAGAGATTAAATTAATTCTTTGCTTCGGTCTTCACCGAGGAAGATTTGGGTGGGATACTGGTGCTGGAAATGGTATTCGAAGCTGACGAGTCAGAGAAACTTAATGAATTCTCTGTAAACCTGGAGAATGTAATGGGGCAGTTCTACAAACTGAAGCATAGCAAATCTCCTGGACCGGATGGTATTCATCCCAGAGTACTGATAGAACTGAAAAACGAGCTTGCGGAGCTATTGTTAGTAATATGTCATTTATCCTTAAAATCGAGCGTGGTACAGGAAGATTGGAGGGTGGCCAATGTAACGCCAATTTTTTAAAAAGGTTCCAGAGGAGATCCGGGAAAGTAGACACCGGTGAGCCTGATATCGGTGCCGGGCAAAATAGTAGTGACTATTATAAAGAACAAAATTACAGGGCATATTCAAAAGCATGGATTAATGAGACAAAGTCAACATGGATTTAGTGAAGTTCCCTCACCAATCTACTACATTTCTTTGAAGGGGTGAACAAACATGTGGATAAAGGGGACACGGTTGATATTGTGTATCTGGATTTTCAGAAGGCGTTTGACAAAGTACCTCATGAAAGACTCCAGAGGAAATTGGAGAGTCATGGGATAGGAGGCAGTGTTCTACTGTGGATTAAAAACTGGTTAAAAGATAGAAAACAGAGTAGGGTTAAATGGTCAGTATTCTCAATGGAGAAGGGTAGTTGGTGGGGTTCCCCAGGGGTCTGTGCTGGGACCGCTGCTTTTTAACATATTTATAAATGACTTAGAGATGGAAGTAACTAGTGAGGTAATTAAATTTGCTGATGACACAAAGTTATTCAAAGTCGTTAAATCGGACCTTATGAGACTGGGCATCTATATGGCAGATGACGTTTAATGTGAGCAAGTGCAAAGTGATGCATGTGGGAAAGAGGAACCCAAATTATAGCTGCATCATGCAAGGTTCCACGTTAGGAGTCACGGACTAAGAAAGGGATCTAGGTGTCGTCATTGATGATATATTGAAACCTTCTGCTCAGTGTGCTGCTGCGGCTAAGAAAGCAAATAGAACGTTAGGTATTATTAGGAAAGGAATGGAAAACAAAAATGAGGATGTTAAAATGCCTTTGTATCACACCATGGTGCGACCGCACCTCAAATATTGTGTTCAATTCTGGTCGCCGTATCTCAAAAAAGATATAGTGGAATTAGAAAAGGTGCGGAGAAGGGCGACAAAAATGATAAAGGGGATGGGACGACTTCCCTATGAGGAAAGGCTAAAGCAGCTAGGGCTCTTCAGCTTGGAGAAAAGGTGGCTGAGGGGAGATATGATAGAGGTCTATAAAATAATGAGTGGAGTGGAACAGATAGATGTGAAGCGTCTGTTTACGCTTTAAAAAAATACTAGGACTAGGGGACACACGATGAAGCTACAATGTAGTAAATTTAAAACGAATTGGAGAAAATATTTCTTCACTCAACGTGTAATTAAATTCTGGAATTCGTTGCCAGAGAATATGGTAAAGGCGGTTAGCTTAGCGGAGTTTAAAAAAGGTTTGGACAGCTTCCTAAAGAAAAAGTCCATAGACCATTATTAAATGGACTTGGGGAGAATCCACTATTTATGGGATTAGCAGTATAGAATGTTTTGTACTTTTTTTGGGATCTTGCCAGGTATTTGTGACCTGGATTGGCCACTGTTGGAACAGGATGCTGGGCTTGACGGACCTTTGGTCTTTCCCAATATGGCAATACTTATGTACTTAACACAAAAGAGTAACCCAGGGCACCACGGACCCGTGCAGTGACTGACAACAGGTTTTATACACATCCCAGATTTTATGAACTTGTATGATTACGACTTTGGTGTATGACTGTCAGTTGAGACATTTGATATACATGGTCCAATCGACGAAGCACCTGTTCTTCAGTGGGCATCATAATGCTTTTCCAATGCATGACTATTGCAAGCTTTGGAAAAGCATTATGATACCCAATCAGGCTGCAAATTTCTGTATCTCAGGTTTAACCCCAGTAGGGCATAAATGGAGTAAACAAATTTGGGGGTACTGCACCCGGGTGATCATATGCAGTAGCCTCATAGTTGTCTAGTATGTACAGACCCCTGGGCAAAGCTACCAGATATGAAACAAACCTCCATTGGCCCTACACTCATGCTGGCAGACCTTAACTATTCTTTGGTGAAAAAATATTTCCTCCTATTTGTTTTAAAATTATTTCCATGTTTTTCATTGAATGTCCCCTGGTCTTTGTACTTTTTGAAAGAGTGAAAAATTGATTCACTTTTGCCCGTTCTTCTCAACTCAGAAATGTATAAACCTCAATCGTATCCCAACTCAGCTGTCCCTTTTCCAAGCTGAAGAGCCCTAACCTCTTTAGCCTTTTCTCATATGGTAGGAGTTCTACCTCCTTTATCCTTCTGGTCACTCCTTCTTTGAACCTTTTCCAATTCTGCTGTACTTTGAGATATGAACGCAATACTCAAGGTGAGGTTGCACCGTGGAGCGATACAGAGGAATTATAATATTCTTGGTCTTATCTTGCATCCCTTTCCTAATACATTGGAGCCCTGCTAGACATGGCTCAAGCACAAGCCTAACTGCTCTCATTGCTGCCACTCAGTTTCTGTGCAGCCAGCAGGTTGTAGCTAGGCAGATGTTGAGATTGATAGGCCAACATGGCCTCCACAGTGTCACTCCCATGGCTCATCTCCATTTGCAGGGCACCCAGTGGACCTTTGCTTCGCAGAAGTGTCAAGCCTCAGGAAACCTTGAGGATGTCATCACGGTTACACCTGATCTGACCCAGTCACTCCTCTGGTGGATGAGTCGACCCAGTTTTACCCTGGGACTCCATTCCAAATTCCTTCACAACAGAAAGTTCTAACCACAGCTACATCTAATTTGGGGTGGGAAACCCATGTCGATTCGCTTCATATCCAGGGGCTCTGGTCCACGCAAGAGAATGAACTTCACATCAATCTCTTTCAATGGCCAGCAGTAACACCAAAGGGGCACAGATTCTCCAAAAGCACCAGACCTTGCTGTTCAATAGGCCATGTACCTGTAGAAGATGGAGAAGGATCCCTGTCCAGCAGTTAAATCAGGTCAACATACCATGGCCTCCTCTGTGGCCAATCTGGGCCTATGAGAATTATTATACCCCAATGCAATATGGATCCTTTTCAACACGCGGCCTACCATGGGCCAAGGAGGGAAGACATACAGTAGATGTATCTGCGGCCAGGGCTGCAAGTAGGGTATCGATCCCCACTGAGCCCGGTTCTTTCCAATGGCTGAAGAACTTGGACACTTTGGCATTCCTTTTTGTCACCATCAAGCCCAGAAGCAGAGAACCCCATTGGTTCACTATCAGCTGAAAACCCTGACTGGATAGTTCCCATTTTCCCAGGTTCAAGGAGTGCCTGCTGAGAAAGTCCGCCTCCAAATTCAAGGACCCAGCAATGTGAGTTGCCGACAAGCAGTTATTCACCCAACTCATGAGGCCGCCTCCACTGCCATCGGACGGCTGCATGTTCCGCCTTGCTTGTGATATAAGCCACCACCATTGCATTGTCAGAGAAAATGCGGACAATGGCCCTGCCAGAAAGGGACTGAAGTCGCATAAGGCTTTCAACACTGCCCTGAGCTCCAAGTGATTTATCGACCACTGAGACTCCCTGTTCCATCCAGGTGTCCTGTGCCAGATGTAATGAGCTCCCCAACCCAACTTGCTGGCGTCTGTTGTCATCGTAAAGGGAGCTCCAATGGTCAAATTCCTGGGCAACAAGCACCACTGCATACTCCATCTGGCAACCAGTGTTCAAGGAAGATGAAGGTCGTACTTCTGTGACACTAGAGACCAGCAGCTGAGAAGAGACTCCTATAATAGCTACATATGAACCCTTGCCCATGGCATCACTTCCATCGCCACTGTCATTTAACCCCAGAACCTGGATGTATGTAGTTCCAGACACTGTTCTTAGTGTTTCCACGTGGAAGCAGAACATTCTGAGGCAGCAGTTTAGACCACCGAGATCTAAGAGCAGATAAAAGGTGCCTTCCTTCTTTGGGACAATGAAGTAAATAGAGTATCTGCCTTGTCCCTGTTCGGCCTGGGGAACCGAATGGCCCAGAGCGCCAACAAGGAATCTACAGTGGCCTGAACCTCAACCACCTTGGTTCCCTTTCGACAAGGAGACTTCAAGAAGAGAGGTGTGACCCAGCGCAACCTTCTGTAAGAATATCCAATCTTTCATCAAGTTACTGATATCTTCTCCAAATAGCCACTTGCCCTGAAAGGGCAGTTTAACCAGTCGTGATTTTGACACTACATACTGCGGGCCATAATCTGTAACATGTCATATATAGCATCCACCAAGTAGGCTAACCCCTCTTCCAGCTGGGTGTTACGGTGCCCATCGTGTGTTGCAGATTGCTGATGCCACTTCAGGCATATTTTCTAGCCAAGAACGAGCTGCACACTGTTGCTTGAAGGCCCAAAGAGGCCACTTCAAAAGCTCGTTCCAGCTTCTTTTCCTTTAGGTCATTTAGGCCAATGCCCCTTCTAATGACAAGGTGGTCTTCTTAGTCACCGCCGAAGCGCTGTAAAGAAACACTGCATCGGTAGGTGCTGGCTCTGGTTCCAACTCAGAGCGATGATGACCGTCCAACAGGCAAAGTGTGGGTCTCCAAGATGGGCTGGAGTGGTATCATAGGCTGCGCAAGAACTCTGAATGCATTGGTGTTGCACCACTCCAGGATGTGTCCCCACTCCTCTTGCAGCATGACCCAGAACTGCTCCTCAAGGGTAGACAGTGGTAAGGTAGGGCTGATGTGGAAACAGCCTGTAAAGACATCAATGCCAACTTGAAAGCTGGGTCCCAGTTTTAGGAAGACTGACACATTGGCACCGCTTCAGAGGAGTAGCTGTCTTCTCAGTATCGACGCCAGTAACCTAGTGCTCCTGGCACCGTGCTTTGAGGTCTGATGCGGGTGCTTCTTCACCTTCACTTGATGCCCAGCATCGGAGTCTTTCCGTGCCAATGAAGATGATTCTGAATCCACATATGTCCTCAGCATTGGGTCCAAGGAAGTTTGGCTCAGGTGGCAGCTATCGATACTTGACTTCGAGAGAGGGACCTCCTCTATGTTGACACATCACCAGTGTCCGGTACAGCTCCAAAAGCCACTCAGACAATGCTCTTGATGTTGATGTCAATATATCGGACTTCTGCATGCTGACAATTCTCTAATGCACAGCCTCTCCAGATTTCCGAGTTCTCTTCTACATTTGAGCACAGAGAACAAATTAGAGGTCTTATTATGGTCAGGGTCCAGACGTCTTAGGTATATGTTATGTAGGTCAGTAACAGACATGGTCCTACACAGTCCGTGAACATGTAAGACAGCCGTGATGAAATCAAAGGGCACAGTTATGAAAAAATGGGAAAGTTCTACTGAGATGTAACCTGGCCACAGCTCAGGCCTAAACACAGCTATGAGCTGTGAATAAAATGAAAAAAATGAAAGGGCCAAAAAACTAAGAAAAAAAAAAAAGAAGGGTAGAAAACCCTTAAAAAGCAAGGAAAATCCCATGCTACTCACAAAACTGAAGCAGCAGGTAGGCACCCCCCCCCCCCCCCCCCCCCAAAATGATAGAAGATCCATCTTCGCAGCTCCACAGAAAGAAAATGAAACTGCTGGTCTCGCCTGATTCAGACAAGTGGGAAGGCACTCACGAATGCATGGTGTGGGCCTACCATAGGCTTCTAGAAGAGCTTGTAACATTGGATAGCATTTGCACTAGGGCTCCATCGTGGGACGTCATCCATATGTGACAATGTCCTCGGAGAACCAGTTTACCATGACGGATCAGTGCAGGGAGAAACTGCTGCAAAGACATTAAGAACTTCACATGCTCCTCTCTCAGAACAAGTTGAAAACCTGAGATTTTAGTTACCTGTTTGATTATAATGCATCCAGTTCAGCATAATCTCAGGAGCTCGATACCACCGAGTAGCCACATAACCAGTCATCTCATCATCTGTGTGCCGGGCCAATCCAAAGTCCAGGATCTGCAAGAAAGCAGAGAGACAACATAGTGCTGACTGGCCACACCGTCTATGCAGAAGTAGTAATTGTCAAATAGAAGAGCAAAAGCTGACAAGGTAGAATGATCTTATGTGGATGAGATAATGTGTGGAACAGATCAAGGAGAGCTGAACAGTCCAAGTAGGTCATGAAGAAAGAGAATTAAAAATCTATTTGCTTAAAACATCACAGGCATGACCAGTTTGTGCAGGAGATGGAGACGATGCCTTCTCATTCACCATCCAAAAAACTAACACTCATTTATCCACAGCACCGTACACAGAATTCCACTGCTTGCCAAATCCACAAATCAAACATGCCAGTGGCTCACGTGCCTCACCTTGAGTTCACAGTCTTCATTTACAGCCAGATTACTAGGCTTCAGATCCTAAGAGAAGAAAAAAAAATCCCTATCAGTCACGCATTCCCCGCCAGCAGCTGCAGTAGAAGCAGAGTCTAAAGGCTTCTTTGAATAAGTATTTCTAAATGTTCATGTGATCAACATGAGGATTTCACTCCTTTTATAAACCAGCTGCATTGTTCTCTGTGCCCCAGTATTTCAAAGTTTATTAACATTTGATAACCTATTATTGTGTTTCCTTCTGACTCCACTGCAGTTTCTTTCCTGCTACACAGCAACCACATTCACTTTCTTGCCATTGTGCAAACTAGCTATATCCCCACCCACAAGCCAGCTACTACCCTCCTCTGTGCTGTACACATGAAGTGCTCTGCGGATTTCTTTTGCTTAGTCTGGCTGCACATGATCAGTTGCAAACAATATTTACTAGCTGATGACCGGGGAGCCATAAATTCTCTCTAGTTGCCTTGCTGGGGCTTTGAGATTTCCATTGTTATTTCCCAACAGATCATTATAAATGGATAGTTTGCATATAAATGCAGAAATGTTCATCAACTGTATCTCAACCCACCTCCTGCAATTCTGTAGTTTTGATAAGGGATGCAAAATTTGACCCTTGTCCCAGAATGTCTAGCTCCCTTGGAACTGCTGGAGACTGGGAGCAAGCTAGTTTCACTGATAGCAGCAGCAGCTATGATAGTGAAGCATCTCCTTTCCTCTTGAACCCATCACTTACCTTCCCCATGCCAGCTTAGGGCTCAGAAGATGACAGCAATATTACATCAAGCTGCACCCTCCTCCTTTGCTCTCTGGGCTTGAGCACCATGTTTTGAATTATGGTCCTTTCAGGTCCACACAGGAGGAGGACACAGTCCAAAGAACTACAGTGACATATCTTCTTCTGAGCTCCAAGCTGGCATGGAGAAAATAAGAGGGGATTATGATGATAGCAGGGAGGAGAAAGTGGCTGTAATACTTACCAGAAGGTGCCATCACCAGGGACAGCATGACCAGTCCTGGTTTTATTTCCATGGGGTGCTCTGGCCTTCCCCATTCAAGGAAATAAAACCAGAGCAGGCTCAGCCTGACCCTTATCTTATCTAGTCCATGCAGGATTAACCCTTTAGTGGGCCCTAGCAAAAAAGCATGTTAGGCACCCAATATAAACACACTTTAAAACTCCCATATAAACGGGATCCCTTATGGTTCTGACTGCAAAGGAAAATTAGAGAAGGATCAGCAGATAAATTGTTCTGCTCACCAACTCCTTCTGGAGGAGAAGGCATGTGTGTGTGTGTGGGGGGGGGGGGGGGGGGAGGAAGAAAGGGAACACACATTTCTGTAGAGACTAGTGGCTCTGGTCTCTACTCGTGCTATTCTGCTAGCAGATTTAGCAAAGCAAAAATCTGCCTTGGGAGCCACTGAATTCATATATCTGATCTGAGAGGGCCCCTCACTTGGGTGGAGTGCATGAGAGGTAAAGGCAACTGGGGGTCCGCGAGGGATCCAGGGGAAAGAAGTGAAAAAAAGGGATCAGCTTCAGGAGGTGGTGTCTAACAAGTGGATTCTCACTTCTCCTTCTGATCCAGAAAAGCGAAGATACTTACCTGTAGCAGGTATTCTCCGAGGACAGCAGGCTGATTGTTCTCACATCTGGATTGACATCCACGTCGGACCAGGAATCGGCATTTTGCAAGCAAAATATAAAAAAGTTTTGCCAGAGTCTTCTGATGCTCGTGCAGCGCGCATGCGCAGGCTGATTTCCCACCCGTCGCGTGAGCGCGTTCCCTCAGTTAAATCAAAAAACATGGCAACCTGATTGTCTGTCTGAATTAAGATTATTCAGTTGGACAGCCGATATCTGAAAGCCTTTAGGGCGTTCCAGGTCGCTCTTAATTCCAGGAAGTTGATCTGCAGACCTTTTTTCTGAAAGGACCAGGCTCCCTGAGTGTAGAGTCCCCATCTACACGAGCTCCCCACCCCAGGAAAGATGCATCTGTCATCAGCACTTTTCGTGGCTGAGGAACCTGGAATGGTCGTCCCATGGTCAAATTGGATCGAATCGTCCACCACTGAAGAGAATTCCGAAAATCGGTGGACAGTTGGATTACATCCTCTAAATCCCCCGCAGCTTGAAATCACTGGGAAGCTAGGGTCCATTGAGCTGATCTCATATGTAGACATGCCATGGGCGTTACATGAACTGTGGAAGCCGTGTGCCCCAGAAGTCTCAATATCTGCCGAGCTGTGACCTGCTGAGACGCTCGAACCATGGACACCAGGGACAGAAGGTTGTCCGCCCTTACCTCGGGGAGATAAGCTCAAGCTGTCAGTGTTCAGCAGAGCTCCAATTAATTCCAATTTTTGGACTAGGGTCAGATGGGACTTGGGATAATTTATGACGAACCCCAGTAGCTCCAGCACCTGAATAGTCATTCTCATGGACTCCAGAGCACCTTCCTTCGAGGTGCTCTTCACCAGCCAATCATCGAGATAAGGAAATACATGAACTCCCAGTCTGCGTAGCGATACTGCAACAACAGCTAGGCATTTTGTAAACACTCTGGGCGCAGACGCCAGGCCAAAAGGAATTACACGGTACTGAAAGTGCTGTGTTCCCAGCCGAAATCGAAGATACTTCCTGTGAACTATCAAGATGTGTGTGTAAGCATCAAGTCCATAGCCAATCGTTTTCCTGAATCATGGGAAGAAGGGTGCCCAGGGAAACCATCCTGAACTTTTCTCGGACTAGAAATTTGTTCAGGGCCCTTAGGTCTAGGATAGGACACATCCCCCCTGTTTTCTTTTGTACAAGTACCTGGAATAGAATCCCAGCCTTTCTTCCCCTGGTGGAACGGGTTTGACCGCTTGGGCCTGTAGAAGGGCAGAGAGTTCCTCTGCAAGTACCAGCTTGTGCTGGGAGCTGTAAGAATGAGCTCCCGGTGGGCAATTTGGAGGCTTGGAATCCAGATTGAGGGTGTATCCTAACCGGACAATTTGAAGAACCCACCGGTCGGAGGTTATAAGAGGCCACCATTGGTGAAAAAACATTAACCTCCCCCCAACCAGCAAGTCGTCCGGTACGGACACATTTACTGAGGCTATGCTGAACTGGAGCCAGTCAAAAGCCCATCCCTTGCTTTTGCTGGGGAACCGCAGTGGCCTTAGGCGCACGCTGTTGACGAGAACGAGCGCACTGGGACTGAGCAGGCTGCCGAGAAGCAGGAGTGTACCTATGCCTAGCATAGGAACAGGGAGCACTCCTCTTCCCCCCCAAAAAAACCTCCTAGATGAGGAGGTAGTAGCAGAAGACGCCCGGCGCGAGGGAGAATCCATAGCATCATTGTGCTTCATGATCTGGTCAACTAGATCCTCTACTTTCTCACCAAAAAGGTTATCCACCCCCCCCCCCCCCCCAAGGAACATCCGCCATCCGCTGCTGGAACAAATGATCCAGGTCAGAGACACGCAGCCATGAGAGTCTGCGCATCACTATACCTTGGGCAGTGATTCCGGATGCTACATCAGAAGTGTCAAAAGTATCCCTGGAAAGGAATTTTCGACACACCTTCTGCTGTCTGACTACCTGGCGAAAAGGCTCGGCCTGCTCCAGAGGGAGTGCATCAACCAAGCTGGACAGTTGCCTCACCGAGTTCCGCAAGTGGACGCTCGTGAAGAGCTGGTAAGTCTGGATCTTGGCGGCGAGCATAGCAGCCTGATACGTCTTCCTCCCAAAAGAGTCCAAGGTTCTAGATTCTCTGTCTGGGTACGCCGAGGCATAGTCCCTAAAGCTCTTGGCTCTTTTGAGGACGGAGTCCACCACCATGGAATTGTGAGGTAGCTGAGACCTCATCAATCCAGGTTCATTGTGGATCCGATATTGGGATTCAGCTTTTCTCTGGATCACAAGATTAGACAGAGGGAATGACCAGTTTCGCATAAGGACTTCCTTCAGTACATTATGTAAAAGAGCCGTTGCAGCCTCTCTAGGCAGAGAAGGATAATCCAGGACCTCGAGCATCTCAGCCCTGGGCTCATCCTCAACCTCCAGAGGGAAGGGAAAAGCCGCAGCCATTTCCTGGAGAAAGGAGATAAAGGATAGACTCTCCGGTGCAGAAAGTCTCCTTTCTGGTGGAGGAGAAGGTTCAGAGAGAATCCCATAGGAATGGTCAGAAGAAAAGTACCTGGGATCTTCCTCCCACGAATGGTCATCTTCAGTATCGGACAAGACATCCCCCAGAGCAGTTCGAAACTGAGCCTGTCTCGACGCCGAGGAGCAACGTCCTCGATGGTGATGCAGAGAAGTCAACGCCCACCTGGACTCCAGTGAAGCTTCCTCCACCGATGTCGAAGGGGAGTCGACCTGGGTGGCAGGCGGCACAATGTCGGGGACCTCACCACAAGCGAAGGGCCAGATACCGCTGCAACAGATGGTACGGAAGGCACAAGCACCCCTGACACCGAAGCAGACTGGCGCAGCAATCCTTCCAGAAGCTCTGGAAGCAGGGCCCTGATGCGCTCGTCGAGAGCCGCCATCAGACAAGGCTGTGAGGTCGGTAAAGGAGCCGGTGGCAGAATCTGTCGAGGATCAGGAGCAGGAAGACCGATGCATCGGCACCTCCTGAATAGAGGGGGAGCGATCCTCTTGGCGCTGACGCTTCTCGGGTGCCGATTCCCTCGACGCCCAGGAGCTCCCGCTACCGTGTGTCGAAGCAGAATGATGACGGTGCTTCTTCGCATTCACTCAACGCCCGTCATAGCGACTCGTCGGTACCGATGAGGATGCAGAATCCTCACGCCTCCTCGGGGCCCGGTCCGATGAAGGTTGGCCCTGGGGGGCCTGCAAAACAGGAGGCCTCAAGGCAGGTGGAGACCCACTCGATGCCTCACTGCTCCCAGCGTGAATTGGTCTTTCAGCAGCCATTACCTCTGCTCTCGACGTCGATGCTTCCCTCGATGTCGAAGGACCGGACCAAGTCCCAAAAAGCTTTTCTCGGGCTTCTCGAGACGCTTGGGTCCGTTTCTTCATACAAAGACACAGATTACAAGCGGCTGGGCTATGGTCGGGCCCAAGGCCCTGGAGACACCAAGCATGGGTATCGGTACCTGAGATGTTCCGGTTGCACCGAGTACAACGTTTGAAGCTGCTGGGTTCGATGACATGGAAGGAAAAACGGCTTCGGCAAAATCAAAAGACGCGATTGTGCCTGTTAAAAGAAAAAAGGGCACAAAAAATAAGGGAATAACCTGACCATGCGGGTTGAAAAAGAAAGGAAACTTTAAAAAGTGAAGACACTACGGTTTGTTTTTTTTGTGAAAACTGACAAAAAGTGAAATAAAAAATAAAAGAATAGCGAAAAATTTGCGAACACTCTTTTCCTGGGCCTGAGAGGAAAGGAGATAAAAATCAAGCGCACCTCAACATGGAAAAAAGAAAACTGAGGGAACGCGCTCACGTGATGTGTGGGAAATCAGTCTGTGCACGCGCACCAGAAGACTGGCAAAACTTTTTTAAATATTTTGCTTGCAAAATGCCGATTCCTGGGCCGATGCGGACATCGACCCACATGTGAGAACAAGCAGCCTGCTTGTCCTCGGAGAATGTCTACTTCTTATACCATATTTTCATTTCTGTGCTAATCATTCCCCAACCTCTGCTCCCTTATTTCCCTTCTCTCTTCAGATCTCCCTCTTCTCTCTGAGATCACTTCACCATCTTCCTTCATTCTCTTTTCCTTTCCCTTCCCATCACCAGATTTCCCCCCCCCTTCTTTCTATCCCCTTTACCTCTTCCTAGCAGTAGTCATTTAGAACCCCCTTACACCCCCCCCCCCAAAAAGGAGGAATCAAATAAACCAGATGCACCAAAATTATCAGAAGACAACTTAATTTATCGCATTTTACCAAAACAAACACTGAGCATTCAGAGCCATTCAAATTTACACAAATATGCTGCCTAACTGGCCCAGAATTTTGAAAAATCTCCCGCCTCAAAGCTGCCATATTCAGTTACTGAACTTGTCATTTTGAGGAGCTCTTCAAACAAAAGCCAAAATGTTTAAGGGGAAGAGAATTACATAGATTTTTGGCCTTATTGCTGTTTGTTTATGGAATTGTTGTAATTTGTCCTAGGAAGCTGCTTGGTGCAAAGTGGTGGTCATGTTATTTCCTTGTACTGTGATACCCTGGCATCTACTTAATGTCCAAAAACACAGGCTAGTTTGATAGCCTTGAGGTTGTTCTGTATAAATAAGCACAAGACCTGTGTCTGGCTGCTGGCTCTTTGCTCTTCAGTCAAGGGTGGCTGCTGGGGAAAAAAAAAGCAGTCATAGCCCCAAGAAGAAAACAGAAGCACTTCACCTGTATGCTGGGCAAAGAACAACAAAAAAAAAAGTACCTAAAGTAACATTAGGGAAGGAGGGAGGCATTTTCTTTTCTCAATTACAGCAGACCACTTTAGTACTTTGCTTAATTATGGGAGAAAAAGTAAGTAAAACATTAATGTACTACCTTCAATGTAAGTTAAAGGTTAAATCTAACATATGAAAATGGGGATCCTCAACTTTATGTAATCTCCAAAACAAAATAATACTAAAAAAATTGAGATTACTGCACCTTTGAATAATATCCTTTAAATCAAACCACAGGATTAAAAAAAAAAAAAAACATGCATACCAAGATCAATTATCAGTTTGTACAGTAAGTATTCCTGCTGAAATGTTAAACATAGCCTAATGCTGAGCAAATTAAAAACGGAAACATTAATCATGTACATTTTCATACCTACCCTGTGAATAATGCCAGCTGAATGGATGTACTGCAGACAGGGGAGGAAGGGTAGGGAAAAAAAGAAAAAAGAAATCACAGATTGCTATTTAAAATGTTGGAAGGTTTTCTAGTTAGAAAATGAAATTCCTGATAACAAAACCTCTATTCTGAAATCTACTTCTAGTAATCATTTCTTTTTTTTTCAATTTATAAGTTTTATTTAACAACCATGTTAACAGCATTCTGAAGCAATAAGCTCCCACAACATTCAAAAGTACATTTAAGTAAACAAGTTTCATAAATCATTCCCCCCCCCCCCCTCATATCCCCTCCCTTCTCTAGTAATCATTTCTATATAGCTACTAGACATATGGAGCACTGTCTTTGACAGTGTACCCATGAATGTGTCATTAGGATATTTTTTGAAAATATGTTAGGGCAGCATTTTTCAATCAGTGTGCCGCAGGGAGTTTTCCGTCCTGTCCCATCCCCAGCCAACGAACCAACATTATAAGATTTTGTTCTATAGCACTTGGCAGCAGCAGGCAGCGATTCAGAAAGCCTGCTAGCACCTCTGACATAACTTCCCACTTCCGCATAGGTGGGAACCGTCAAAGCGGGTGCAGAATGGTGCGAGCAGGCTGTCTGAATCGCTGCCTGCTGCTGCTAACCGCTACAGAAAAAAAGGTCAGGGAAAAACAGACAGGCTAATTTCCCTAGTTTGTGTATCCAGATACCATGAGGAAGTTAATGGAACCTTCATACTAAATCTACTTTAACTTAAGTACATAAGTAATGCCACACTGGGAAAAGACCAAGGGTCCATCGAGCCCAGCATCCTGTCCACGACAGCGGCCAATCCAGGCCAAGGGCACCTGGCAAGCTTCCCAAACGTACAAACATTCTAAACATGTTATTCCTGGAATTGGATTTTTCCCAAGTCCATTTAGTAGTGGTTTATGGACTTGTCTTAGGAAACCGTCTAACCCCTTTTTAAACTCTGCCAAGCTAACCGCCTTCACCACGTTCCCCGGCAACGAATTCCAGAGTTGGGTGAAGAAATATTTTCTCCGATTTGTTTTAAATTTAATACTTGGCCATAAATTGTTAACTGGCTCAACTGTATCAAGTCCTTGGGTTTGATGTGTGTGTTCCTGCAGCAGGTTGCTAGTTCTCCTCACAAATTTTATAATCAGATTATTGCATAGTGAAAATTGTGTGACTTTCAGATTGTGTCTATTTGGTATGATCTCGTTACTTTGTCATTAAGAGTAGTTCTATAAACATGTGCCTAGTGGGAGTCTATTATAAAGGAATTTAGGCATATAGATTGGATGCAGTGACAGGATGGGATCACCACCAGCAATGTGGTGGGTGGGGGGTATTCGCTTTAAAATTGTTGCTTTTGATTACATGCTATTTGTGGCTAATTTGTTTATCTTTGAAGTGTATTGTTGCCCTTTTGCCAACGTGCATCTTTAATAAAAATATTCAACTATAAAGATTACACAATTAAAAATGTAATTGTTTGTTAAATGATATATTTCCTTTAAAAAAAAAAAAAAAACGATGGTGTGCCCTGACAATTTTTGTGCCTTGTCAGTGTGCTGCAAGATGAAAAAGATTGAAAATCACAGTGTTAGGGAACAAATCTCTGAGGCTCCTGGAAGCTGGGTACAAGTAGCTTTTCCACTCAGATTATCTCTAGGCTTGAGCATGGCACTAGCCCTAACTCAAGCCTTTAAGTGCAATTCTTATTTGGTGACTATTGTTTACAGTAAACATTGCCATCTTGTCAAATCTTATTCAACATGAATTTGGCCAATTTTAGCTAAAGAACTGAAAAGTCACTGAGATACATACATGCTGACAAGTTTTTACAGCATTTTCTAGTGAAAGCAACAGCTGTAGAAGATCCTGACCTACTAGTGTCTAATCTAAATTAAAAAATACATATCCTAAATAATAATTTGCACCTCCTTCTGGCTGCCTGGGTTCATAACACAGTTCCCATTGGTCCACCCTGGGTGGGGATGACGTCACAGGGCGGACCAATGGGAAGTGAGAGGGAAGGGAACCCAGCAGCAGCCACCGGAGATGAGTAAATAAATGCCCCCCTGACCCCTTACCTCCCTTCCCTGCACTCCCGTCCGTCCCAGTTCCACGGGCCCACTCCAGTCCGACGGCCCCACTCCCTTCCGAGTTCCACGCACCCCCTCTCTGATTTCCGCTGCCTAGTACCTCCCTCCCTATGTCTCTCTGGCCTCCGAGTGTAAGGAGGATGTGTGTGGGTGCCCCAGCCCTTCCTAAGTGCCAGCTGTTTAAAACGTTTTACCTCCTGCTCCGCCGGCAACAGTGAAGTCCAGCATGCACGGACGCCGCTTCACACAGCCTTTGCTTCTGTTTCACCTGTTCCTCTGGTCCCACAAACAGGAAATGAGGGTGGGACCAGAGGAACAGCTGTAACAGAAGCGAAAGCAAAGGCAGTGTGAAGCGGCGTACGTGCTGGACTTCACTGTTGCCGGAGGAGCAGGAGGTAAAACGTTTTAAACAGCAGCTGCCACTTACCAAGGGCTAGGGCACCCGCATACGTCCTCCTTGCACTCGGAGGCGACAGAGGGAGGGAGGCGCTGGCTGGCGGAAATCGGAGGGGGGGGGCGCGGAACTCGGACGGGGTCTGACGAGTGGGGAGGGGGGTCTGGAACTCGGAGGAGAGGGTGGAAGGCAGGTAGGGGGGGCGTGGAACTCAGAGGGGAGGGGGCCTGGACATCAGAGGACGGAGGAGGGGAAGGAGGTAGGGAGGGGGGTCATGGAACCTTGCTAGCGCCCGTTTCCTTTCTGTTGGAAACGGGCCTTTTTTACTAGTATTGTGAGAATTTAACAGTGGGCAGCACGCTGGTCAGCATTTTGAATGTGAATACTTTAATAGGTCATAATAGATGAGCATAAAACTGAACAGTAGTGAACAGAATGAGGAAGCTTACTGGAAGTAACTACAAAGCAGACTGACCAACAACTTTCACATATAGTTGGCTACCACAGTTAGGAGACAGCAGGTGGATAACAGATGGCTTTTCCAACCTCCTATTATCCCTAAACTCTTGCAGTATAGAACGCTCAACAGTGAGCTGTGAAACATTACTGTTTGTTTTGAAGCTCAAGAGTCCAGCTGAAAGGTACAGCGTTAGAAGTCAACAGCTAATTGTACCAAAAAAAAAAAAACACCCCAGAAATAAAAGACAATAAAACATAGATAAGATGATACCTTTTTTTATTAGACTAGCTTAATATTTTTTAATTAGCTTTCAAAGGTAACCCTTCATCATCTTATTTTCTTTGTTTTATTTTCTTTTATTTCTATTGATTACCTTTAAAAATGGACTAACATAGCTACCACGTAACTGTACAACCCCCCCCCCCCACCCCCCGCCCAATAATGGAAGACATTTTGGAACAAGACAAACTATAATGCTCCAGAACTGAATGGAGTGAATAGATAGGTTCAAAATGTCTTATGTCTTCCTAAATTCCTATAAGGAAATTCCACCTGTAAATCCCTCAAGTACGCTTCCTTTTCTAGCCAGATCTTTCATGAATGCCGATACTGTACCTTTAAGCCCCTAAGTATCTGGTAGATAAGGAACTGCACATGGTCATCAGTAAGTTTCTGACACTTCACAATGTTGTTTAGATCTGCACCCATGAGATGTGTCACCAAGTACCTAAAACACAATAAGCAACATCTGTAATTAGACAACAGAACAGCAGACATATCTCAGAATATCACATAGGATGCTACCTACTAAACTGTTCAACAGGAGAACAAGTGATCACAGACGATGTTCCTTAATGAACCTATTCCCTTTCAACCTAACCTCTTCCCATACCAGAAGCACCAGTCCCAGAATAATCATGGATTTAAATATCTCAAAAGTACAATCATTAGGTGAGTGCTTTATAAAGAACAGCACTGTGTAGATCTACAAGTGTCTCTCTTGCATGTGCAAGATGAAAAAATGAGGCATTACATGAGCTCTTTGAAGGATAATCATTAAACCTACAAACTCAACTTCTGCCTTTACTTGTTCTATCCAAAGATCAGATTCATGTTTGGCTCATGAACTGATCCTGACCGATCCCTGACAACACCCTGCAAGTAAATGCAGAAACACTAATAAAGCAACAGTTGTACATACAATGTATGATTACACAAATTAAGACAAAATTTAATTTGCTCCAATCACCTGTGAATGTGGTCAATTTATTAGTCACACGCACACATATATTAAATCGCACTTCAGTCAATACTGCAATGGTCTTCAGAAACCTCAGTGGTGACTTGTTTCACACGTGGGACACACAGCCCAGTGCCTCACCTGAATCTTCACAAGTTTCACTTATTGCTATCATTTACTTTTATAACAAGCAAAAAAAAACAACATTTTTTTAAAAAAGAAGTTTTACTTAGCTTAAAATAAGGGACCAGTGCCAACACAGGCCATGTTTTGCTCCAAAAGAAAGCTGCACCAGAGCAGGGTCCTGTATTGTACGTTTCTCTCTCTTACCTCAAAATGTTTTCAAAATGGCATCCACTAGCGAAAACATTTTGAGGTATGAGAAACGTACAATACACGACCCTGCCCTGATGCAGCTTTCTTTTGGAGCAAAACATGGCCTATGTTGGCACTGGTCCTTTATTTTAAACTAAGTAAAACTTCTTTAAAATAAAAGTTTCTTTTGCTAGTTATAATAAAAGTAAATGATAGCAATAAATGAAACTTGTGAAGAATAAGGTGAGCCACTGGGCTGTGTGTCCCACGTGTGAAACAAGTCACCACTGAGGTTTCTGAAGATCATTGCAGTATTGATTGAAGTGCAATTTAATATATGCGTGTGTTGACTAATAAGACAATTGTTGTTCCATAAGACAATCTCACAGATGTGTTTTCATTTTAATAAAGCTTTTGTAATTGTCATGGTAAATGTGGATCTCACTTATCAACAAATGTAACATTCACTGACTGAACAGAATCTTCTCTGGCCCTCTCTAGCCAATCAGTCCCCAGTGCTTCAAAGAACATGAAAGACCTTAACCCTTCAAAAGCAAACATCCCAGGAAGGACACACAAAAATGATTGTACATGTAACCTTCCACACATGCAGGCTGAGACAAGTCTATATTCCCAATCCTCCAAAATACTGCAAAAGTAAGAGTCCTCTGTTGTGCTGTGGTTTTGTCATAGTTTACACTTACACATCATTGAACTCCTCCAGCGATGTATCAGGTGTAAAAACATCCAACAGGCCAATTACCTGGAAGACAAAAATGATGCAAGCTGAATAAGAAAACCACAGAAGTAAACTTCACAATAAGTTGCCTGGATTCTCTCCATGTAACCTGCAGATGGTTACTCTGCCAAGGGCCCGAGTGCAGTTTCTCTCTGGGTGCTTACCCTAAAACCAGAACACCATGATATTTTAAAAATTCTTTTTCAAAGTTCATTCAATCTACTTGCTATCCCATGCAACACTCAGTAATTTTTCCTTCCATACACCAAGGATGTCTAGGACCTTTAAAAAGGGGGGACAGGCCGGTCAGTTTTGTCCAGGTCCAACTGTTAACACTGCCATGTGGGACCCCTCTATTTTCCCCAAAAGGGGGGCAATGGGAGAGCTAGAAAGAGGAAGGATGAACTGAGGGGTGAAGGGGGGAGAGGAGAGGCAAGGCACGGTACGGCATGTCATGGACTGAGCATAGGGGCAGTAACGGATGGAGAAAGAAAAAAAACTGGAGAAAAAGCTCCTTAGGAAGGCACTACTTGCTCTGAAAAGTACTCACACACCAGACGGTGTGTGAAGCTGTGGAAAGCACATCCTCTCCTCACAACGGATTAGAAGAGACTGATGGTCCCGCGCTCTTGCAGAGGGCACTTGCACATATGCAGTGGGGACGCTGTGTACATTCTTGGGGTGATATTGGCTTTTTGTGCTCCTGATCAGGCGACGTGGATGACGTCACCCACATGTGAGAATATGGCCTGCTTATCCTTCGAGAACACAGCAATATCCTTTTTCTTCAGTATAGCCTAATTTGGGAAGAATTTTGGCTGCAGATGAAAAAATAAACCAACTGATGAATCTTAGTTTAACTTCAAAAGAGATATATGATCCAATCTTATTCTATCGCTCCATGATAAGACCACACCTTGAGTACTTTGTGCAATTCTGGTTGCTGCATTTCAAAAAATATATAGTGAAACTGGAGAAGGTACAGAGAAAGGCAACCAAACCGCTCATAAGAAAAGGCAAGGGTTAGGGCACTTCAGCTTGGAGAAAAGATGGCTGAGGAGAGATATGATAGAGGTCTATAAAATCCTGAATGAAACAGATAAATAAGAATCAACTGTTCACGCTTTCAAAAAGTACAAAGATTAGGGGATATTCCATGAAGTTGCACAATAGCACATTTAAAACAAATATGAGAAAATATTTTTCACTCAACCAATAGATAAGCTCTGGAACTCAATGTCGGAGCAAATGGTAAAAGCAGTTAGTGTAGCTGGGTTTTAAAAAGGTTTGGACAAATTCCTAGAGGAAATATCAACAAATTAGTAACAGACCTGGAGAAAGCAGCATAGAATCTTGATACTTTTTGGGACTCTACCAGGTACTTGTGATCTGGACTGGTCATTGTTGGGAACAGGATATTGGGCTACAGGGAACTCTTAGTCTGACCTAGTGAGTCAATTTTGAATCCCACAACATCCACAGCAGACATCAGATTGGATAAAAAGGAAGAGGGAGGGAACCACAAGAGAAGGCAAGCAATACAGGGACAAGTCCTTCTGCTTCACTGTCCTGTTGGCTCCTTAAGCTGCTGCACACTGGTGGAACATTTGTTAATTTTTGTTTAACCATGTTGTCCATAAAGTTGTTAACTGATACAGCTAGGAGCAGTAACCCAAACCAGATGTGGTGACAAAGAGATAAAGAACTCTAATGTAACCCATTGAGGATGTTGCTGGTGCTGTGCCAATGACAGCATTAGTTGACAGTACCTAGATTGAAGGACAATTCATACCCATTTGAACCCCTGCTAGGAATGTGGAGGAAGGAGAAATTAGAACTTACCTGATAATTTTCTATTAGTTCTTCACACTAGGGTTCCAGGACGAGTGGGTAGTTATGTCCATCGACCAGCAGGTGGAGATAGAAAATACAGAACTGAGCACCACTACATAGCTCCCTGCTAGCAGCTCAGCTCCTCAGTCCTCAAGTAAGGAAGAAAGAACACCCAATCAGGCACGTGGTCAGCAACCAACACATCCAGCCCCAAGAACCATCCGAAGACAAGGTCCCTGGAAAACAGGATACAAAGACCGTGCATAGAGCCACCCATTAGGGTGTCGAACCATGGGAGGGCTCCTGTAATAGTGTGAAGAACTAATGGAAAGAAAATTATCAGGTAAGTCCTAATTTCTCCTTCCATTACGTTCATTTCCATTATTCCAGGACGAGTGGGATGTTCAAAAACTATCCCTACGATGGTGGGAAGCCAAACCTGCCACAAGCAGAACTGACACCCCAAATGCAGCCGCTGCCTGCGCGGCCCCCGCTATACCATCATGCTACTGAAGGAAAGCAAAGAAGCCCATGCCTCTGCCCTACAAATATCCATCAGAGAAGACAACGAAGCCTTTGCCCGAGATGTAGTCACACGCCCAGGAGAGTGTGCCTTCCAACAGGAGGAGAAGAGCCTCCCAGACTACAAGCAGAGATCATGGCCACCGTCACCCACCGGGCAAAGGAAGCCATGAGACCCAACTGCTGTTTACCAAACTGCACAAAAGGTCTATACGAAAGGCTGAACACATCGAGAACCTCGAAAAAACACAAGAGAGCCCTGTGAAAGTTCAGAAGCCTGCAAGAGGCATATAGACGACTAAATAAAAAGAAACCAACAAGCACTCAGGCAAGAAGGACGGTACTGCATGAAACGGGACCCCACCTCCAAAACAAAGACAGAGAAAGGGTCCTAAGAAGGAGCCTGAAGTTGCAAGAAGCAACAGGTCATCGGAAGCGCCCTAATAACACCGAGTTCTACGTGAGAACTATCAGGATCACCTAGCGACAGGGCACAAATGGAGATTGCTACAGCACCCGAAGGACCAGCATAAAATCCCATTCGGAAAAGGCACGCGAAGGGCAACGTAAGCGACCCACGCCTCTCTGAAAACGAATCACAACCGGAAGAGCTGCTAAAGAAGAGGTCTGCCAATGACCCTGAAAGCAAGCCAGGGCTGCCACTGGAACCCACAAGGTACCCAGTGCTAGCCCTTGATACTCCCTCCCACAAAAATGCCAGGAAATGGCCCAGGGAGGAAGCAAAGTACTAGCAGGCGCCAAGGAAGAAGAGCACTTCCTAGCCTGCAGCAGGGAAGCCAGGACTGAAACCAATAATCCTTCCTCAGCCGAGCCCTCTCAAGGGCCAGGCCGTAAGACCAAAGGGAGAAGAATCCTCCATGACCACCACCTAACAGAAGAACCTCGAATGAAGGAATCGCATTAGCTTCCCAACAAGGAGCTTCACAAGATCTGCATAGCACTGGAGCCATGTCCAGGCTGGAGAACAGGAGCACTGTATCCCGAAGATCTCCCACTCTCCCCCGCTCCCGGCCTAACTTTGGCATGGGGGAAGGCGTACAGGAGTCCCTCGCTCAAACACAAACGCAGCAGGGTGTCCAGACCCAGAGAGTCCTCTTCCCTGTGACGGCTGAAGAACCGAGGATCAGTGACATAGGAATAGGCCAAGAGAACCAAGCCCAATCAACACATCAGCAGCTGTAACGGCTCGACCGACAGCTTCCAATCGCTAGAAGTCCGAACATGCCTGCTAAGAAGGTCGGTCCTCACGAGAGGGACCCCTCAACACCGCCGAAAGGCACAACAGTTGTCTCTCTGCCTCGGCCGTTAACCAGTTGGGCTCCAGAGCCAGCAGAATGCTAGGAGTCCCCCCTAGCTAGTAGAAGAGGATAGTGCCATAGCAATATCCGAAAAGGCCCAAACCAAAGCATTCCCAACAGAGGGGCAAAAGCCTCCAGAGCTTAGCACACCCCTCACAGCTCCAGAGGGCCAATGCGTCTCTACTGGAAACCAAGAGCCGTGCCAGACGACCCCAGCAAAGGGCCCCCCCAGCCCGAAACCCCACTTCCCAAGGCAGGAGCAGGGAGGGCCTCCCTAGGGTCAAACAACTGGTGAAGCCACAACCACCTCAGGTCTGTCTGACCGCCAGGGGCTGTAACCCTCTGAAATCGGAGACCAGGAGCTGAACAGGGCCCTATAAATTGGCCGCATCCGAGGGCAAGGTACCACTTCCAGGGCCGCTGTCACAGAACCAAGGAGCTGCACAAAATCCCAGGCTGGAAGCTGGGAACGAAGCAGAAGCGAAGAATCCAGTACACTAACTTAAAGCGCCGTCCCTTTGTGAGAAACACTCAAGCTCACAGGGAATCGAAAAGAACACCTAGATGCTCCAAGTTGGTGTGCTGTTGCCAGCCGCCCCCACTGAAATTGAGCACCCAAACCAGAAAAGGAGGCGAACCATTGTTGAAGGAGCCTCTACACAGGCTTGGGAAGAGGAGGCTAGGATTAGCCAGTTGTCCAAGTGCAGGAGGAAACGAAACCTCTGTCTCCGCAGAAAGACTGCAACATGCACAACTTAGGAAAAGGTCCCTGGGCCCGTGAGGAGTCCAAATGGTTGGGACCGGAATTGGAAAAAACCTGCAGAAGCAGCCCCAAGAGAGGAAGGTAATTACGCCTCCCTGGTCTCAAGAGCAGAGACAACTCTCTCTCTGAACGGACGGGAGCACAGACCTCAGGGTCACCATCTGAAAACGGACTCCGGTGGACCCCCTAGAGATCCCAATTGGGTTGCACTGCTTCCATCTTCCTGGGAACCTCAAAATAGGAGAACTGACCAGACCGTGCTCGGTGGGAGGGATGGAAACAATGGCTTCTGCTCTGAGCTGCCAGAGGCCCCCTGACAAGAAGACTGTAAGAAGAGAGGAACTACTGGAGGGGAGAACTCCAACTGGAAGCCATCACCCAGAATAACCAGCGCCAGAGTTGAGGAAAAGGTAGACCACACGTCCCGAAAGGCCTGAAGCGGTCCCCTGTAGGCCCGGAGGGACCATCTGGCCAGGCTATATTGGGATTGCCAGGAAACAGCAGCCACTCACTCTGAGTGCCCTGCTGGCTCTCCGTCCCCAGAAGGAAGATTGCCAGGCTCGAAACTGAGCCCTCTGGCCAAAGGTCTGATGACCAGACCTACACAAGGAGCTGTCATGAAATAGGGCACCTGCTGAGTCCACAAGGCAAACAGAGGAACAAGGAATGTCTTCTGGAGGACGCTGGGGTCCGCTTACCCAGCTCCTGAACCAAATTGCTGAGGTCATTCCCAAAAAGAAATGTGTCTCAAAAGGGTAACCTGACCACGCAGGCCTTTGAAGTGGCAACGGTCACCCACGTCCGCAGCCAGAACTGACGCCTCGCGGGCAGCGTCAAAGACATGCCTGTGGCTGAAAAACTGACATACACAGTGGCCATCAGACAAGCTAAGCCCCCCTCCATCCAGGCAGCCCGGGACTGCCCCGGGAAAAGGACTGCTGATGTCACTGCAAAGAGGCCTGTGCCACCAAAGGGCTACAAATAGAAGCCTGCAGCTCCAAAGCAGTCACCTCAAGGTGTGCTGGAAAGCCCATTTCGGCTACCTATGTAGCAGATCCCTCAAGGCAAGGCCGCCAACCACCGAGAGGGTAGTACTCTAGGTGACTGCAGACACCGAGTCCAACATAGGTAAGGGAACATCTCCTCCTTCTGGCACCAGAGAAAAAGGACAGGCCATGGTCCTCCCAACCTGTAGGCCTGTGTCAGACGCACTCCACCTTGCTGCAAGCAGGACCCGAATGTCCAGGTGAATGGAGAAATACCCTGGATGGTCGGTCCCCTGAGGCTCTTCATAAGGCTAGCCGCCTGACTACCTTCCGGAAACTCCGCAAGGGAGTGCTGCAAGTGCCTCTAAAATCAGGGGCCACCTAATAGCAGCCCAACTGCAGCAAAATCTGAGACGAAGTCTCCACGGGGCAGCAGTCGCGATCCCCTGGGAACAAGCAGGAAGATCCCCATCTCCTCTCTCTCCCTGGAGCTGCCAGCCTGCTGGAGAAAAGGCTCCTAGCACCAGCCCAAGGTCCGATGGAGCAGACGAAGGTTGGCCCTGACCCAGGGCCCGCCCGCCTGAAGGGACCCCCACCTACACAGCTGACTGCACAGGGGCTTCACTTCTGCCAAAAATCAAAATGGCCGCCATTCCTGCCTCCTTCTGAGGAGAAGCACCAAGGCCCTGCACTGGAGACCAGAGCTGAAAGAAACGTGCTGCTGTGACCGAGCGCGCCCTGTATGTGCGAGCCCTGAATCAGCTCCTCCACTTGGGAACCGGACTGCACACCATGCAGCGGCCCAAGGAGGAACAGTGCTCACTGCAAGTCGGGCAGCAGGTCACACACTAAGCGGGGGTTGCCATGGCCAGAGACTGCCGCTGCGCGGGAAAACATGTGGCGCACCACGCTACACACCCGGGTTTTTTTTTTTAACCGGAGCACAGCACAAACAAGCAAAAATAAGACAGTTTTCTGTCTTCGGAGGAATCACAGTCCGTTTGTATCTGCCAAAGACCTCAAGGAGCACTTGTGAGATTTCAACCAGGCTCCCCTGGTTCTCACTCCACTGATCTAATCATTAAACTGCTCCTTCACTTCCTCCAGCTCCTCCACTTCCTCCATGGTTTTATTTTTATATTTTTTTGTAGCACTGACACACAGTGCTCCCATCGATGTCCCAAGGCCTGAAGCACAGCAAAGGACCCACCACCCTGGGTAAATGTAAAGAGCACAAATAAAACTGCAATCTATGTTAATCTTATAAAATGGTGACATGGTGGTATATTTAAAATTTAATAGATGGGGGTGGGACCTCCAGGTGCCTATGTTATGTCTACATATGTGAAACTAGATGCCTCCAGAATATAAAATATCAATGCACATGAAAAGTCTGAAAGAACAGCAGATCTAGAGTCAAGTTTGAGTTACTTACAATTTATTTGTTGCATTTGTATCCCACATTTTCCCACCTTCTTGCAGGCTCAATGTGGCTTACATTATGCCGTAATGGCGATCACCATTTCCAGAATGGGAAATACAAAGTGGTATTACATTAAAGTTCATAAATGATAGAGTAAATTACAGAGTAAGTTAGATAATCAGTTCATTTCCAGCGTGAGAAATAAGGTTGTAATGCGTTAACGTTCATTAATGCCAGAGTGACTAAGCAGTCAGGTATAGAGAGTTCGGGTTTGTCTGGTTCTGGTAAAGTTTCGTGGTCTGGTATTTAGGTATTTAAAACTTTATTACTTAAAAAGGTATAAAAAGAGATGATACACACACACAAACCACACCAACATATTTACACATTATATCTTCCGGGTACTGCTCTGGCACCACATATGCAGAGCACGGATTCTAGTGAAAGTTGCTACTTCTCTTCCATCACTGTGTAGTGCTATGTCCAGGTTCAGTAATGGGGACAGATTTATAAAATAAAAACTTACAATGCAGAGAATGTAAGTTAATCTTCAACTTGAAATCAAATGAAGCTAGCACATGCTTGCAACTGTACTGACAAGGGCAAGTATACTGCCTGCCACAAGTAAACAGATAGTAGTGTATTTAACAGCTGTTACATATTAACTCCATGTTACAGGCTGTAATTTAGCCAATTTTGAGTATAACACATCTGCATATAGCTACAAAAATGTTTACGGAAGCAACAAGCAGACAGCCTTGTAACTCTTTCAATGCCGGCAAAAGAACTGGAATTACTGTACATGGGAATGTCAAGATTCAGAAAGATGATAGGCCTGGCCAAGGACCTTTACAATCTGTTCTATGCTACTGGTACACCATAAATATAAAAAATAAAAATAAAAAAAGGGAGGGGGAATGCAACTAGTAATTTAAAAATTCAAAAGTTTTATAAAGGCAATCATCTGAATAGGATCCTAACCTGCTTTGGGGGTCTGGTACGTCAACAAGAGAGGGGAGGAGGAGAAATGGTGAAATCTGGACTTATTAATTTCCTTTCCAGACCAGACCAGATGAGCGAGATATCCCCCTGCCAATAGATGGAGCCAGGGGGAAAAAAAACCCCAGCTCAGAGCTCACTTCAGAGACCCCTGTCAAAAGGTTCACAGGACTGCCCCACCAGAACAGACTGATCCTTGCCCTGGATGTGAGCAGGAGAGAATGACAGAAATCCTGAGGGCAGTGTCAACAACAGGGCTTGTTGTAGCAGACGCATGTGAATCATCTCCCACGGCACCACCTCTAGAGTCACAGCCATTGAACCAATGGGCTCCGGAAGAACACACAACCAGCACAAATGCCTTTGGAACACCTCTGCCCACTCCTCCAGAAGAAAAAAACATCCCTCTGAATGTGTTGAAGCAGATCCCGAGATACTCTATGGACCGAGACAGGACCAGATGGCTATTGAGCCAGTTCACTTCCCAGCCAGGGATTCTAGAAGGAAAATGACCTGCAAGGAAGCCAATCTGTCCTCTGAAGCCGAATTGGCCTAGAACTGCAAGTCGTTCAGGTGAGGATGAAGACAAATAATCCCGACACTGGAGATGTGCAGCCACCATCCCCATGACCTTGGAAAACATGCAGGATGCATTAATCCAGCCAAAGAGCAAGGCCTGCAAAACTGAAAGTGCCACCCCAACACATAGAAATGCAGGTATCTCTTGGGATGATCTACAATGGGGAAGTGGAGGTAGGTCTCCAGGACCTGCAGGGAACTCAAGAACTCCCCCAGCCACACCAAGGCAATGACTGAGAGAAGTGTTTCCATCTGGAAGTGCTGGGGTCACACACAAACATCCACCCCCTTGAGGTCTACTATAGGAACCACCCCTCTTCAGGACCATGAAATAGATGGAGTACCTGTCCAGGCCACGCTCCACTGGCAGAACTGGTTCCACTGCTCCTATATCGCAGAGCTGCTGAAGGGTAACAGCAGCCAAGTACTTTAGAGCCAACTCGCAGGGGTAGGTCATGAAGGCGTCCAGAACCGGATGGGCAAACTCCATGGAGTATCCCATCTCAACCACCAGAAGAACCCCCTAATCTGAGGTGATGTGGACCCACTCACTGCGAAGAGAAAAGGCCTGCCTCCCACCAGAAACAACAAGGGGCACCCTCACTGGGCAGACTGAACAGCCCAGCAAGCTTGGGGCCTCGAAAGGAGCCCTGCTTGAAGGACCTACTCTGTCCCTATCTGGGCTGAAGGGCGTAAAGTGGACCTGAAGCAGCCCACCCCTCTTGAGGTCAAGTCAAGAGGCAGGGAGATAATTATTTATAAGATGTGTCAATTTCCAGCCTACACTTCACAAACCCTGCAGAAAACTGACAGATGAATGTTGCCAGAGCTTGGGAGGATACTGGCAGCTGGCCTAAAATGCTAAGCAGAAAAATTAGGACACAAAATGTGCTTATAGCACCTGTGAGAATCCCTTCTTGCCATTTAAAGAAAGAGGTGAGCAGCTGCAATTAAGCTCTTCATCTTCCTTTACTCTGAGCTAAACCTTAAGTCACGAGAAATAAAATATTTGCTGTCCTTTACACAAAATGCTCAGGGAGTTCCAGGTTAAAGGCTTCCCTCCTAAACCAATGGGTCTTGAGTGATATGGTCACACTGGCATATAATACTGGATGAACAAAATAGATGGGGAAAAAAAGTCTTAGCACATAATCTGTGACACAAAACTTCCAAGAAGTTCCTGAAACTGTGCCTCTGCGTCATTACACAGCCCCCTCCAAATAGTATTTCTCCCATCTCCCAATACCACTCTGAAAAGGTAAATGCAGTATTCCTTGAGAATAAAATATATAAATCCTAAAATTCATTCAGATACTCACCCAAGGACAAAATTCATGCAATCCTTACACCCCTTCCCAGGGACAAATGCAAACAAATTACACGTTTCAAAGAAAAATAACTGTGTCAAAGACAGATAGTGTGGACATTTAAGATTCCCAGAACACGATCAGTTTCAGCACTCAAAATTCATGGCATTCTGCCCCAACTTGCAAACTTGCTGGAGCTTGAAAACACTTTCTATCTGAATGCTGAACAGTGTGTTACAAAGACATAGCTCTGTAGCTTACTTAGCCATTTCCATGCCATTTCCCCAAACTCACATTTTCATGTTTCATATGCTTGAGCAGTCGCAGCTCTCGGTAGGTTCTTTTAGCATGGATGATAGACTGAAATGGTCGGGACAGCTTCTTTACAGCTACCCGAAGACCAGTTGTTAGGTCAAAAGAAGAACTGCAAAGGGAAAGAATGGACAAAAACACTCTTTCAAAATATAATTTAAAGGAATGACCAGAAACATAATGCAATCTTTACAGTTAAGGTGCCCCTCTTGTGATATACAACACATATCTAATTAATCTGTATTTTCAGCTAAAAATCAATTTTACACATTTATCACACAAGAACAATAGCTTTTATACTCAGTCTGTACTCTCCCTATTTAGGACATCAGCAAATAGCCAACTGTCCGATGACACAAGCAAAAACACAGCTTTATATTCACAAACTATTTTTTTTTTATTTTTTATTATTAACTTTTCTTTACATAACATCAACCCAGACTAACATTGCAATCTAGTCATTTCATCACAAACTATTTCCTCTTTGCATGAGCTGTAATTTTGTCAAATGGATATTTGATCCAAAAGCCATTAGGCAAGAGTAACAAATGTCCTAACGTTCCACTTTTCTAGGGCACATTAAAGCAGTAGTCTGACATCAGCAGACATGCTTTCATTATTTTTTTTCTTTACATTTAAGCACCAAGTCATCACACCCAACAGATTTAGGAGAAACAAAATACCATGAACTTTCTGTAGAACTACTGTAGCTTAAGTTTATTTTGTTATCCAACCATCTTGCAAAGTTTTCAACAACAACAAAAAAAACTGGTAACATGCCTAGCTGCATTTCTGCTGCAAAGTTTGGAAACAAAACAGAGGTACATCCAGAGACTACAAAATTGGGGGGGGGGGGGGGGGGGGGGGGGGGGGGGGAACTTTGGTGGCACATGCTGTACAATGTTATCTGGAGGACTTTGGTTCATTTCCCAGACTGGCAGTGCTGCAGAAGCTTGTGGCCCGCAATTAAAGGATTACTGCTGCAATGCCTAGGCTGAACTGGGAAAAGGGTATAAAAATAGGAGAAACCTCTCAAGTAAGCTTCAAATGAAGGTTTATTGAGCTGTATTGCTTGTTCTGATAGAGTTGAAAGCCAGGAGGAAACAACTGGGGAGGGGGGCGGGGAGGGAGATTCACATTTTTACAATTTTCCAAGTCTTATTCACAAACAAATAAAAAGAAACAGTCCTACAGGCTTTCAGAGTGTGCTGAATATCCAGTTTCTGCTGCAGGGTGCCTTGTATCAATGTAAGCACAGAAGGTAAAATTAGTTCTTACCTGATAATTTTCTTTCCATTAGTCCCAACAAATCAATCCAGAGACTTGTGGATTATGTCCCTCTACCAGCAGGTGGAGATAGAGAGAACTTCAGAGGTTTACTATATGTGGTCATGTGCAGTCACCATAACTTCAGCATTGTTGATACCAAAGCAGTGGATGACGAAAGAGGAAGTCCTCTCCGGCCTGCATAAAGCCCATGTAAGCTCATCAACCACTCCTGTGGGAGGGTAACAGAAGGTTTCCTTTATGTTTTGATTTGTTTTGCCTTTTTTTTGTAGCCAAAAATCAAATGAAGGAAGCTGATGAAACTGAGGCAACTAGAAGAAAACACTCAACCCAGAACAAAGGGCAGGCCTCTGGATTGATCTGTTGGGACTAATGGAAAGAAAATTATCAGGTAAGAACTAATTTTACCTTCCATAGCGTCCCAAGATCAATCCAGAGACTTGTGGGATGTACCAAAGCAGTCCACAAGTGGGGCAGGGTACTACAACTTCAGCAGACTGGAGCAATGATCCACAGGCCACGGTCACATGCGCTGCCACGTCAAATCTGGAATGCCTAGCACTGCCATACCAAGCCTGCAAAGCCTGGCATGGGAAGGACAGCAGATCAAGTGAGTGAACTGCAAAAAAGCCATCCACGGCAGGACAGTGGACCAAGTGGCAGAACTGCAAAGGGCAGCCACGGAAGCCAGACAGGGCACAGAAAAGGAAATAAACTGCGCTCAGGAAGAAAGCGCTGCCACCCGCAAAGGGAGAGACTGTCCCATACAGAGGCCAGCTGAAGAAATTGCCTCTCAGCCAACGGCCACTGCGGCTCTTGAAACCAGATCCCCTTTCTTGTGACCAACCAGAGGACAATATGAGAGTATGCCGGGAGGCATTTCTGCTCAGCAGGTCAGGAATCTGATGATCCTACCGCAGTGTGTTTTGTAAGGAGTCGCTACCTTCCTATATACCTAGAGCTCTCCAGGTTCTGAATATGTCTGCCTCTGATCCTGCCACAGCTACATCTGGTGAGCACTAGAAGACCGCTACAGTTTTTAGCAGTGCACAAGGCTATGTAGGAAGTCACTTCTGCTCAGTGGGTCATCCCAGGCACTGCCCCACTATGCAGAGGCGAAGCTAGGTGGGGTGCAAGGGGAGCAGCTGCTCCCCTAAAAGGATTTTGAATAAAATGGCACTTATGCGGAACAGCTCTTCAGCATCACACTGACGCCTATTCTACAAAAGGTCTGCTCATCCTGACATCAAGACCTCTATGCCCACATTTGCCAATCTAAAAATGGCGAGCCTTCCTATGGTACCTTCCTATGGTCCCGAGCAAAGCAAGAAGCAAAAAGTTGACCAACGGAACTCGCTGGTCACTTCCAAATAGTATAGGGAAGAGAAAAAAGATGGAATGGGATGGAAGGCAGAAACCACTGTATGCAGAAAAGACAGGATTGTGCGCCCGTCACCAGTAGAAATCCAGAGGATCTCAAGCGGGTGAAGTTGGGAGTTCCGAGAACCTGCCTGGACTGGATCGCTAAAGAAAACTAGGCTGCCCAGGACGATAGCCCTAGTGTCGTAAAGATAAAGGCGAGTCTGACCCGACTGAAAAGAACTTGTAGACATGTCCTCAGGAAGACGTTTGAGTCTATAAGTCACCCAGGTCTTCCACCAACTTCATGGAGTCCTCAAACAATAGTTGCCCTGAAAAGTGAGCTGAACCAGCCACTGTTAAAAGCTGCATTCGCCACCCAGCAGCGCAAGCACATCAAATGACAGGCTGTGACCGCCAAAAACGTCTGTTTATTTGGCACTCGAAACAAATCATAGAAGAAAACTGGCAATTAAGCCGGCCTCGACTCTACATCTGGCAAGTGAGGAGGCGATTGACCGTCTGCCTTCTGGAAGGGATCCGAAATCTGTTGCCGCCAGCTACGGCACACCCTAGCAGCCTACAAGTTGCAGATAGCCACCTCCAGGGAGAGAGAACTGAAAAATCAGCAGAAATCACCCACTGAGACTAAGTTGGCTTGAAGGGAGCCATAGAGATGGGAACCAAAGCAGAGGAGGAACCCCTCGGCCCCATGGGGGAATGTCCAAAAACAGAGAACCATGTGCCCATAACTTGAACCTATTCCCATATCCTGGACCTGTTAGGAAAAGTAAAACCTGACTTGGGTTGGCATCTGTTGCTGAGGAGCAAAAGAAAGAAAGGCCTTCCCAAGCTTATATGGAATAGCACTCCCCGAAAAGCCAAGATTTATGAGGGAAACAACTGACTCTTGGTGACACTGATTACCAATCCTAAGGACTGAAGACGAGTAGGTATCTTGGATGAAGTTTGCAGAGTCTCTTGATAGAGAGAGCCGAGAGCCGCAAATCAGCCAGTCACGAGGTATGGATGAACCTGCAATCCATCCTCTCGAAGTAAATCTGTCACTACCACCATGACCTTGCAAAAATGTCCTCGGCAACATGGAAAGGCTGAATGACATGGTCATAAATCGCTAAGATCCCTCTACAGCAAGGAGCACTGGGAATATGAAAGTAAGTTTCCTTGAGGTCCAGGGAGGCTAGAAACTCCCCACCAGACAGAACTATTACACACTGCAAGGTTCCCATTGTGAAAAGTTGAACCGTAAACACCATAGACTCTTATGATGTCCAAACTCAGCTGGAAGGAAGCTCCCTGGTTGGAACTACAAAGCAAAGGGAACAACTTCCCATTCCCTAATTGCAACTGGGGACAGACTCAACTGTGCCTAAAGGAAGAAACGATGGCCAGGTGGCAAGAACTGTTTGAGCTTGCATGTAGACTCCAAGAAAAATCTGTAGTGAAGTCCAGGTTGTAACTGTGCGATAGAAAAACTAAGACACATTTGAGCTGAGGTAATCTTGATTCACTCCTCCTGAAAACAGTACAGGAGTCCTGCCTGAGGAGTGAACTGAGACTCCATCATTGGAAGATGCAGCAGGCATAGGATGACCTGGAGTTGAAACAGAGCTCATTCTACCAGCAGCCAGGTGGCTTGTCGGTGAAAACCCTGAAAGTGGTTTTCCTGGCCCAACAAAACCTACAACAAAACCAAGTGGATTAAAAACCATCCTTAAACTCGTCCCCTGGCAATCTCCGAGACTTAGAAGTCCCTCAGGCCTTTATCCAACTGCCCAGATCTTCTCCAATCCCAAGATTACTTCCAAAAGGCAGGTTGCCAAATGTGACTTGGAAGCCACATCAGTGGTCTGATGCCTAAGCCAGCGCTAACTTCTTGCAGATAGGGACAAGAATTGGCTGGTGTGACTGTGCACTATAACTACTGTGCATTGAAGCTAACAAGTGCGGCTGAGAACCAGAGACAGATGGTGTAGCAGAATATGTCTGTTGCAACATTGCATACTACAGATAGCAAGCTGCAGTGGGTTGTGAAGCAGCACCCCTAGAGCTCTGTGCTTACTCTCAGCTGATAGCAACAACTATTAAACTACCTCTACATTGAAGTAGCTCCTGGACCACTCCTCATGAAATTTAGGTACTCCATACCATGAAAAGATGCCAAAAATACCACAGAAGCAATTAGAGGTACCGGGTACACTGCAGATATCGGGGGTAGCTGAGGCTAGTATGCAAGGGTGTGGCCAATCTCAGTGTGCAAAGAGAGAGAGAAGGGAAATCTTTAGTACAGTAGAGTTCTGATAACTGTTCCAGTCATGCAAGAACTGCTTAGCCAGGCAAGCAATAAGAGAATGAAATAAAATATGCCCCACTGGAAACCTAGCTGAGCCCACAGTTTCTAATAGGATGGATAAAACCAGCCTTGAACCTGTAAACCTTCAGGCTGAAAGGCCAGCCACCTCCTGAATAAAACTAGTTTGATGTAAACAGTACACACAGAGCAAATGCCACCAGGGCAGCACAGAGGGTGCAGGATTACCATGGAAACAGAGAGAAACCTGAGAGGCCTGCACTAGCCTCAAAATGTAACATTTCTCACAGAAACATGGAGTCAACAGCCCTAAGCCTGACTACTAAACAAACTGTACTGCCATGCTCTGAGAAAGGGGAAGAGGGAAAGAGTGAAAAACCTAGAGTAGGATCCCTTCTATTAATGATGTACACACACCCTGAACCTCATTAAGGAGGGTCCAGCAATATTCTTAGTGGAAATCACCAAGTGAAGCACAGGCATCTCTACCAGAAGACTTTCAGATAGTCAGTACTTTTAACGCTCTCGCTGCCACAGAACAGCTGCAGGGGACTAATGGGTCTCCGACCTCGCCCCTTGAAAGCTGTGGGAGACCCGAGGACTCCCACAAGAGTCTGCAAACCTCCCCAGGCCTCCTTTCTTAGAAGCCCTTAAATAACAAATATGTAAAGCCTACATATAAAACTGCCTGAATCGCAAGCAAATCAGGCCCCAGGGGAGCGCTGGGGCTTCAGCATCACCATGTGGAGTGGCAAGAAAGATGGCACCATCAAGCGTGCACGCATACCCAAGAAAACAACTGCCCTGCGCCCACCAAAATGAGCTGGGAGGGAAGGAGCACACCGCTCCACGGAGCTAGGCTGTACAGTGGATCTCTAGCACGGGAAACTGCAGCATTTTTTTTTTAAGGCAGGAGAGGACGCTGGAGCAAAAGAAACCTCAGACTCTTTTTAAAGTCAGGAGAGTGAAAAACAACCCCAGTCAGGCAAAGAGGAGGGGTTGAAGGGGGAGGAAGGGAGGGACCTGGCACCACCAGGTGTGCACCCAAGTCCCAGGACCGGGACACCTCTGACTCCAGAAGCTCAACTAGACCCAGGGGACCAGGCCAGGGGCCAATCAATCCAGAGCTGCACCGATATGACCATCCACCTGCTAGATAGAGAGAATACTGAAGTTAAGGTGACTGCTCATGACCACATATAGTAAACCTCTGAAGTTCTCTCTATCTCCACCTGTTGGTACAGGGACATAACCCACAAGTCTCTGGACTGATCTGTGGGACGCTATGGAATGTGTAAATAGGTCTCTTTCAAATCCAAGGCAGTGAGAAACTCTCCTGGCTGAACAGAGGAGATCACCGATCGAACTGTCTCCATACGGAAGTGACGAACCCGGAGGCAATCATTCACTTTCTGGAGGTCGAGGATAGGCCTGAAGGCGCCCCCTTTGCGAGGGACAACAAAGTAAACTGAATACCGGCTGGTTCCCCATTCGGTTCGTGGAACAGGAACCACCCCCCCCCCCCCCCCCCCCGATATCCAACAGCGCTTGAAGGGTATCCTGAACAGCCTGGTTCCTGGAGGACGTTAACACAGTGAGACTCCAAAAATCCGTCTCCAACGGGAAAGGCAAACTAACTTGTAGCCGTCTTTTATAATATCCAAGACCCACTAATCGGACGTTATAGTGGCCCACACCTCGTGATAGAGGGACAGCCGACCCCCTATAGCAGAAGTCGAGGAATGGACCTGTGCCCCATCATTTGGGAGGCCTACTGGTAGCCCAAGTTCTGTTGGCAGCTCCAGACGATCTCTTATCGTTCCGAAAAGGCTTCTGCTGGAACCAGGAACGCTGAAAGGAAGAAGTATGACCTGGATGATAACGGCGCATCTTATGAAATCGAAGTCTAGCAGCATTAGATTTAGGAGCAGACCTAGTCCTGTCCTCAGAGAGATGGTGAGATTTAGAATCTCCCAAATCCTTAACTAGCTTTTCTAGATCCTCCCCGAAAAGCAACTTCCCATGAAAGGGAAGCCTCATGAGACACTACTTAGAAGCCATATCAGCAGCTCAGTGACGCAGCCAAAGCAAATGCCGGGCTGACACCGCCAGATGCATCTGTTTGGCCGAAGCCCTGACCAAATCATAGACAACATCCGCTAAATAAGTAAACACCAGCTATCGGAGCAGCAGCCAAAGACCCAGAGGTCGAATTCTGTTCTTGATCCAGACTCTGTTGAAACCAGGCCAGAGAAGCTCTGGCCGCATAAGAACTACAAACAGCAGCCTGTAAGGTTAACAAGGCCACCTCAAAGGAACACCTAAGGGAAGCTTCAAGCCGTCTGTCCTGCATGTCCTTAAGTGCCACTCCCCCTTCTACCGGGAGAGTGGTTTTCTTCTTGACAGCAGTCACCAAAGCGTCCACCTTAGGCAGAGAATAGGTCTCCAGTGAAGAGGGAGCCACCAAATAGAGGCGAGTCATCGCCCTAGCCAGTTTTAAAGACCCCTCAGGGTCAGCCCACTGAGCGGAAATAAGCTCTTGAATAGACTCATGCATGGGAAAGGCCCTAGAGGGTTTCCTCATGCTTGCCATCCGAGGATTAACCGCAGCCGCGGAAAGTTCCTCAGGATCAGAGATATTAAGAGCTGCTAAAGCTTCATAGATGAAAGAAGCTCCTCACAATGAAAAATGCACACAGCAGCAGGATCATCCTGCTCCCCTAGCAGAGGCTCACCCTCCTCAAAGTCCTCCAATTTAGAGGGTCTAAAGGATTCCCCAGACCCCATCACCAGTGAAGGTGGGGAAGACCCAGGCACCCTGGACTCCCCATCAGGGAGAACAGACAAACGTCTGCGTTTAGCAGCCCTGTCCTCAGCAGACAAAGGAAGACTATAATCTTCCTGAGAAGCAAGGGCCTCCCTAGGTTCAAAAGCGGACTTAGGGAAAGGAGTCCCAGAAGGCATACCCCTCCTGAGCAAATAAGCCTGGTGTAATAACAAAACAAAATCGGGGGAGAATCCCATCTCAACCACAGCAGGTCAAAAAGCACCAAGAGGCACTGCAGCGCCACTGCTCCCCGTAGCCGTCAAAGCAGGAAGGCAGGAAGACTCCAGAGAAGAAAAAAGCGCGGGCTCTAAAGGCGCCTTCAAAAGCGCTGCAGAACCACGGGCCACGTGGTCCAAAACATGGGCAGAGTCACTACTCAGCTCCTCCGCCTCTGCCGTCACTTCAGCGCAACGTGCCACGCAGAGACCCGCTGCCGAATGGCGAGAGCCGCAGTGGGAACACCTCTTCACTGCCTCTGCTACCATAACCGATGCAAATGCACTCGACGGACCCCGCTGCCCTGACCACAAGAAGAAGCGCGAGGTACTCACCGGCACCGGAGGAAACCGTATGGAACGGCTGTCACTCTCCCGGGGAGCCCAAAATGGCGCTCCCGTCCTTCCCACAGCTTGAAAGAAAGCTGAGTCAAAGCAGCCCGATTCCTGCAGAGAAAAACAAATTCTCTGTTTCACACTCTGCACTTTAAGCAAGACTTAAATTGGCTGCCAGCTGCACAAGGTGTGATTAGAGATTTTTTTTTTTTTTTGCAGCAAAGAGGGTAGCAACAGGAAGAGAGGGAGAGAGGGGTAGAGGTAGGACAGGGACCTGCAGCAGAAGTATGTCCTTAAGGTCGGCACCCTCAGCCAGACGCCCCCACACTCAACTGGCCAAAGGGCCCAGGAGAACCCCAAGAATTCAGGAACTGGTAGGGATCCATCCACCACCTGCTGGAGATAGAGATATACTGAGGAGACAGGGAGCTGGGTGTCCAGGGTCACTGCTTTCAGCGTTCTCTATCTCCACCTGCTGGTAGGCGGATACAACCCACCAGTTCCTGGATTCATCTGCTGCTAATGCTAAGGAAGCACAGTAGATATATTGCAGAAAACTAAAATAGGTTACACAGCTTAGAAGTTATTCAAGCTTATGATAAAAATTACCTGCTTCAAAATTCAAATGCTTTTTGGGAGGTGCTACTCAGGGAGCAGTCTTACTACCATACAATTTACAAGGACACTATGTTCTTAATAACACAATCACTGGTGACTCAACTGTGCATACATCAGGAGAACCCATACTACAAACAGCCAAGTGAGCTACTGCACCAACAAATGCTTATTAAAATAAAAGCAATAGTAATAACTTGAAAATGTGAAATTGGACCTTGCTTATTCTTGGCCTTTACTGCTCCTTCTTGTGTTCCTACTCCAATGTATTTTGCATTTAAAAATGTTATTTCTGGTAGAATATACATGGTGTGCGCACAAACTTCTTTCTTACAAAACATTATCTATATATCTTTATATAGTTTTACAACCCTTCTCAAATTTCAAAGTGAAAACCTATTTGATCGAGTTTAAAGTGTTACGATTCTTAGCCACAATTCCTTGACCTGCTGACTAAAAGCAGAATATTCAGTCCCCGACTGAATTGCTGAACCACCACAATTTATACAAACATCTCATATGCACTCAGAACATAGCACTTGGAAGGAATGGAAAAGCTGCATCCTGCTGACAAACACCAAGAGACCAATGCAGAAAGCTACCACAAGCTAGCTGTATGGTTGCCACAGGTTGTACAAGCACATTAGTGACTACGTAACAGAGAGGGGTTGAGCACAGGTATTAACTCACACAGCATTAAAATGAATAGTAATGAGGCCATTAAATATTCCACTGAAATGCACAGAAACAGTGACGTTTGAAGAATGCGCAACGCAAGAAATTTGCCATATCTGTGAAACAGAGAAAGGTTGAGAGAATTTCATGCTCTTTCTGCAATTTAAAATGCCTCATTTTTGTTTTTTCCAGCCAGAACTGCATCTGCAACATCACAGACAGGAAGTAACTGTAACGAAACAGGGGACTTATGTCTAACTTCTCCTGTAAAAGTATGCCATATCTGTTCCCTAGTGCATTTCCCTTGTTTGGCCAGCAGATGGTGACTGTCTTTTTTTTCCAAAGCTGTTACAGAAATGACAGTTTCTTCTCGCCTAAGCTGCACGGTAATCTTTAGTCTCAGACAGGGAGAGGAGAGAGAAAGATCTCTTTACAGAGGCCCTGTGAGCAGTTATGTTTTATAACCTGTGAGCAACTATAACTCCTGAACTCCCAAGGTACTATGCTGTATTTTCAGCATTTTTTCCTCTTATCTGTCACTGTTCAATTTCCTGACAATAAACCTTATTAGTTTATTGACTCTGCTGTCTGGGACTAAGAATCCTGGTGGTTTGTGTTTTGGTATGTGGATGCTTTCTGGGAACTGTGGGACCCCTGGGATTGTGGCCCCGGTGTCCTTAGAAACCATCAGGGAAATAACTTGCGGGTAGGAGAGTCGCCAAGAGGCAAGTGGGACTTAGCAGGCGGTTGGAAGGGTATGCCAGTGTAGAGCACATGCGCAGGTGGTAGTGTGCATGAGCAGTGCTGGGACAGACCCTTTAGGTGACCGCAGGGTTTAATTCCCTAAGTGGGCTCTTGGCGTTTCGTGCCATTACATCAAATCTCCAGAAACCACTACTGCTGACTTCCTCGATATGATGGCAGTTCTAGGATTCACTCAGGTGATCAAATCTCCGACCCATGAAAAGGGCTATATGCTAGACTTTGCAAAGGGGTCAACAATATCTTTCAACTCAAGGCTGGTGATATTGAGAACACCCCTATCATGGACTATCATTTTCTAATCAAATTTTTTATTAAGGACTATATAAAATAGATTGGCTCAATGAAAGCTTGGAAAGAAATTCTAGACATGAGAAATCTGACAACTTCCTAGAGACCATGTCCTATCCCCATGTGGATGAAAACACGATAGACATTATCAGAACAGGTTGATATCTGGAATGCATATTTAGAAATGGAATTAGAAAAAATGGTCCCTGTAAAGAAGGTCCTATGCTCTATGCACAAACGTTCCCCGTAGTTCTTCCTAGAACTATGGGTCCTTAAACATCAAGGACGTCAACTAGAAAGAAAATGGCGAAAATCTCACCTAGATGAAGGCAAGCTCAACTGCAAGAAGGCAACATACCGCCAGGCCTCAACAGTCACCAGAAAGCAATATTTCTCTCCACACATTGAACAAGCTGCAAATTCAACCAAACAACTATTTAAAATAGTGAACAATCTACTGCAAACCTCACAACAGAACCAGACTTCCCTGTCATAACTAAAAGGCAATGATTTTGCCAAATACTTTGCCAACAAAATTAAAGTATTAGCATTTTTACCCTATGGATGCTGGATGTATGGAAGGAGATTGTTCTAGAATGTGTGTGTCTTTCCTATTACTGATGGCATTCCTTTCCATATGCATTTTTATTTGTATTATAAACCACTTTGACTATAAGAAAGGTGGTATATCAAGTATTTTAAACTATTAAAAGGTATCCACCAGGACCTACAGATAGTCTCATCAAAGCTCCCACCAGTTAATAAAGAGAACACTCCCTCTCACCCACCATGCATAGCTATCTGGGACTCATGCTACCAGGTCACAGAGGAAGCTCTTGAAAAAAAATCCTGAAATGTCTATTGCCTACAGCCTGCCCTCTTGACCCCTGGCCAGCAAAGATAGTACAAGGAGCGAGCATAGGCCTCATTGAATAGGCCATTAAAACTGTTAACTCCTCTCTTGTGGAAGGGCAGCTGCCAAAACTAAAAACAGCTGTGGTGCACCCCCTACTGAAAGTGTTAATTTGACCAGGACAAACTCGAAAACCACTGACCAGTCTCTAACATTCCTTTCTTGGCAAAGCTTATAGAACAGTCTGTATTCAACTCAACAACTGGCTAATTGAAAGTAATTGGCTAGACCCATATCAGTCTGGCTTCAGCTCTGGATACAGAACAGAGACAGAAACCCTGACAGGGCATCTGTTGCAGGATTTCACAGCAGCTTTTGGACACTGTGGATCATATTATGCTTACAAGGCTGGCAGAAACAGGTATCAGTGGCACAGTATTTACATGGTTAAAAACTTATTTGTCAAACAGACAACTGGCTCTGTTCAGCAATAGTACATCATTACCATGAAAAATGAACTGTGGGGTGCTACAAGGATCCATACTCTCTCCAATTTTATTTAATATCTACCTCAAGCCTCTGGCTGAGTTGCTTTAGTCGATGGACACAAAATTCTCTATGTTGATTTTATTTGTATCCTACATTTTCTCACCTATTTGTAGGCTCAATGTGGCTTACATAGTAACGGAGAGGCCTTTGCAGGCTCCGGTGTGAATAAATACAGGGTGATGTTGTGGTAAGATCAAGTTCATGTGGCAGAGCCACATTAGGGAATCGGAGAATGGAAGAGCTATGTTATGTCCATTACGTGCTTTAGTTTGGTTGTGTTGCAGAGATTAGGCATTTAAGTTGGATCGGTAGAGTATGCCTTTTTAAACAGGTTGGTTTTTAGTGATTTCTGGAAGTTTAGGTGGTCGTACATTGTTTTCAAGGCTTTTGGTAATGTGTTCCACAGTTGTGTGCTTATGTAGGAAAAACTAGACACATAAGTTGTTTTGTATTTAAGTCCTTTGCAGCTTGGGTAGTTCAGATTTAGATAAGATCGTGTTGATTCGGATGTATTTCTAATTGGTAAGTCGATCAAGTCTGTCATGTAACTTAGGGCTTCTCCGTAGATGATTTTGTGAACCAGGGTGCAGGTTTTGAAGGCGATGCGTTCTTTGATTGGGAGCCAGTGTAGTTTTTTGTGGAAGGGTTTTGCGCTTTCAAATCGCGTTTTACCAAAAAGTGGAGGAGTGACCTAGTGGTTAGGGTAGTGGACTTTGGTCCTGGGGAACTGAGTTCAATTCCCACTTCAGGCACAGGCAGCTCCTTGTGACTCTGGGCAAGTCATTAACCCTCCATTGCCCCAGGTACAAATAAGTACCTGTATACAATATGTAAGCCGCATTGTGCCTGCCATGAGTGGGAAAGCGCGGGGTACAAATGTAACAAAAATAAAAATAAAATATAAGCCTAGCTGCCGTGTTTTGAGCGGTCTGAAGTTTCTTTAAGGTTTGTTTTTTACATCCCACATAAATTCCATTGCAGTAATCTAAGTGGCTTAGTACCATTGATTGTATCAGGTTGCGAAATGTTTCCCTCGGAAAGAACTGCTTCACGCGTCTGAGTTTCCACACTGAGTGGAACATTTTCTTTGTTGTGGATGCCACTTGGCTCTCTAGTGTTAAGTTACGGTCTATTGTAACACCGAGGATTTTCAAGCTGTCTGAGATAGGAAGGGTGTGATCTGGGGTGTTGATACGTGGGGATGTCCACGCTGTGTTGGGATGAGAGGATGAGACAATGAGTTTTTTCTTTATTGAGTTTTACATGAAATGCATTTGCCCATGAATCCATGATGTTCAGGCCAAGCTTGATTTCATTGGTGATTTCTGTCAGTTTGGTTTTGTAAGGAATGTATATTGTAACTTCTAGTAGCGCTATAGAAATGATCAGTAATATAGTAACATAGTAAATGACGGTAGATAAAGACCTGAAAGGTCCATCCAGTCTGCCCAACAAAATAAGTTCATTTTACATGTAGTAGTAGTACTCATACCCACTGAACCAGATCTACCCACAGCTTTGAGTAAACTGACTGGCTATCTAACTGCAACTCATGAATGGGCAAACAACAACTCTGCCTGAACACAAGCAAAACAGAGATACTCTGAGTACCTAAAACAAGTGGACAAATACCCGACTTCAAAATACCTTTTGGGGAGTATGAACTCCCTCTAAAATCAAAGGTCAGGAATCTTGGGATACGCGAGACTCATCACTTACTTTGGTCCCACAACTTCAAATAGTCTCTATCACCTGTGGAAACTACAAAATCTCTTTCCATATATTGAAAATACGAGCCTGACCACAAGGGTCAATGCCATATCACCCCAACTGAACTACTGTAGTGCCCTGTACAGTGATCAAACCAGAGTTTTTAATAAGCTCCTATTCAGATTGCTGCATCATGACTGATAGAAGGTTGCAAGCAGTGTGACCACATCACACTCTCCTGCAAAAACTACACTGGCTACCAATACCTTAGAGAACTAAATTAAGAATAAGTTAGCCCTCTACACACCTTTGAGCATATTCAAAAGCATGGATAATGAGACAAAGCCAAAATGGATTTAGTGAAGGGAAATTTTGCTTCACCAATTTACTACATTTCTTTGAAGGGGCGAACAAACATGTGGATAAAGGGTGAGCCGGTCAATACTGTATCTGGATTTTCAAAAGGCATTTCACAAAGCACTTCATGAAAGACTCCACAGGTAATTGGAGTCAAGGGATAGGAGGTACTGTTCTAATTTGGATTAAAAACTGGCTAAAGGATAGACAGTAGGGTTAAATGGTCAGTATTCTCAATGGAGAAGGGTACATAGTGGGGTTAACCAGGGGTCTATGTCGGGACCACTGCTTTTTAACATATTTGTAAATGATCTAGACATGGGAATAACTAGTGAGGTAATTAAATTTACCAAAGTTATTCAAAGTTGTTAAATCGCAAGAGGATTGTGAAAAATTGCAAGACGACCTTACGGGATTGGGAGACTAAGCATCCAAATGGCAGATGATGTTTAATGTGAGCAAGTGCAAAGTGATACATGTGGGAAAGAGGAACCTGAACTATAGCTACATGATGCAAGGTCCCGCGTTAGGAGTCACTGACCAGGAAAAGGATCTAGGAGTCATCAATGACAATACTTTGAAACCCACTGCTCAGTGTGCTGTGGCGGCGGCGGCAAAAAAAGCAAATAGAATGTTAGATATTAGGAAAGGAATGGAAAATAAAAACGAGGATGTTATGCCGCCTTTGTATTGCTCCATGGTGAGACCGCACCATGAATACTGTGTGCAATTCTGAGCACCACATCTTAAAAAAAATATATAGTGGAATTAAAAAAGGTAGAGAGAAGGGCAACAAAAATGATAAAGGAGATGGGACGACTTCCCTATGAGGAAAGGCTGAAATGGCTAGGGCTCTACAGCTTGGAGAAAAGACGGCTGAGGGGAGATATGATAGAGGTCTATAAAATAATGAGTGGAGTGGAATGGGTAGACGTGAATCGCTTGTTTACTCTTTCCAAAAATTCTAGGACTAGGGTGCGCGCAATGAAGCTAAAAAATAGTACATTTAAAACGAATCAGAGGCATAGAGGGCATCAGCTAAAAATGACAAGGCCGACTCCATGCACGGTGCAACCTCAGCGAGGGACTCCGCACCATACACGGGCTGTTCCACTGCCTGTTGTAACCAAGAGAAGCAGGCTCGAGGAGCATAAGAACTGCAAACAGACGCCCTTAAGGCTAGGCCCGAAATCTCAAAGGATCGTTTTAGCGCTGATGCCAGCCGCCGATCCTGAATGTCCTTCAGGGCGACCCCCCCCCCTCTACTGGGAGTGTGGTCTTTTGGTCACCGCCGTGACTAAGGCATCCACTTTAGGCATCCCAAAATGGGCCAACTGCTCCTCACTCAGAGGGTAAAGATGCCCCATCGCCCTGGCCACTTTCAAGGGCCCCTCAGGGTCAGCCCATTAAGCAGAAATAAGCTCTTGGATGGAGTCATGCAAAGGAAAGGCACGAGCAGACTTCTTAGTACTCGCCATCCTCGGATTGCCAGAGGAGGCCTCGCCTAGAACAGGGTGATCAATAGAGAGGGCCTGTAAGGCATCAGAGGTAAGTGCTGGCAGCTCATCGCGGTGGAAAATCCGAACCGCAGTGGGATCATCCAGATCCAGTGGCAAACCAGCTCCTTCCTTTGGCTCTTCAGACCACGAAGGCCTGCCAGATCCCTCAGAGTACCCACAGCCCGAACACAGGGGGGAAAAAGGGGGAGCGCCACTCTTCAACGGGGAATTTACCCGTCTATGCTTAGCGTGCATCCAACGCTCAGGGGCATCCACGTCTGGCATCAGCCCCGGGCCATCATCAGTCGGAGTGGAACCAGGTAGCAAAGCAGTGTCAGACACCTGCGACAGAGCTCTTTTCAGCATGAAGGCTTTATGTAAAATAAGCACAAACTCGGGGGAGAAAACTCACCCTGACCTCCCGTCTCCGAATTAGGAGCCACAGGGAACGGAGCTCCTCTGGTAGCCTCGGCCCAAGGCGCCCCTCTGCTCTCAGACTCCTCCGCAACCGCGGGGGTCGAGCCATGCGGCGCTTCCAAAATGGCGCCCGCTGCCAGCTCCATCGAGCGGGAAGAATCATCGCTTGCCATGCTCGAACTGGCTCTACCATCTAAACAGCACGTTTTACAGAGCCCCGCTGCTGATCTGCATTTGCCACAATGGGAACAGCGCTTAACTCCCTCAGCAGCCATCGCTGAAAAACGGCGGAATAAAATTCAAAATGGCGGCTTTGCACCAAAATCACCCCGATCGGAACGCCATCCGCGGGCCCTCCCCAGAGGAGCTGAGTACCGCTCTTACCTCAAAGGACCGAGTGCACGAGCTCTGGTCACGCTGCACAGTCAGAAAAAGTCTCAGAAATAGAAGCGCTGAAAAGCGCGGGTTTTTTTTAAACGCTGTGAGGAACGTTGGAGGCAAACAGCTACAGAGGCACTCCGGAGGCAGAAGAGGGTGGGAAAGGGCAAACCTATATGCCTGCATCCACACAGGGGGAAAAGTAAGGCAGGGAAAGGGCGAACCTATGTGCCTTTAAAGTGGGCTCCACTTAGCCACAACATCCCTGCTACAACTGGCAAAATCTTCAAGGAGTTGAACAAGCTGCGTCCAACCCTGCTGGGAGATAGAGAAATACTGAGAGGCAGATGGAGCTAGCCGTCCTAGCGGCACTATGGTTTTCAGTGTTCTCTATCTCCCTCTGCTGGTAGGTGGGCACAACCCATTCGTAATGGATTCATCTGCTGCTGATGACAAGGAATGGTATTATGACCACACTGTATTATATCTTAGTTATTTCCATTTCAATCCTATTACTAGGATTCAATTTGCTGTTTCCAAGTTTACCTTTATTGTATTTATATTTGGTCATTATACTATTGTTATGCTGTTAACAAAATTGTAAGTTTTATGTTAAACTGTTATCTGCTGTACACCGCCTTGGGTGAATCTCTTCATAAAGGCGATTAATAAACCCCAATAAATAAATAAATGTTTGCATGTCGGAACAAAAATGGAAGTGTCAGAATACTTCTGTTTGTGCACAAATATTAGCCTTGCAAAAGGTTTATGTGCAAGAAATGCTTGCGAGGCTCGTACTTGTGCAGAACAGCCGCTGCTCATATGTGCAGGTACTTTTGTTTTCTTTAGACATGTGCCTAAGATGCTGTCCTTAGCATTGAACCTTTGTGTGCAAGTGTCAGACAAGCATCTCCCAATTAGTGTGCAAGTTTTGCATGCCAAACATTTGCAGAGAATTAGCTTTCTGAATGGAGCGGTTTTAAACTTGTGGTAGAAGCTGCCTGTGGCTCTATTGATTTGCTTTGTCCATGAACCCCTAAATCACAGTTGCTGTGGTACATACTGGAATAGGTCTTGGAGATTTTCAGGAAAAAAACAAACATGCGATGCGGACTGAATATTTATCATGCAACCTTTTCTTGCATGAACTATTAAGACTTCCAAGAAGCAGCACATAAAGGAGTTAAGAATGCACACATCTCTCCCAAGTACAAATATTAAGATTTATAAATTACTTGTCAAGCCGAGCAGTTATACATACATCAAAACTATTTAAAACTTGCACAATGTTATTAATTTTCAAAGCTGGTATTTTTATTCCCTGATTTCTGTTGAGGAAAACAAAAGGCTGCACCAGTAGTATGGGTATACCATGTTTTATGTTCTGAAATATTCTGCATATGCTGACATCCCTTCTCTGTGCACTTGACAGTCAGAAGTCTAGATACAGAGGAATTATCTATTAACTTCCGTTTCAAATTAAACAAGGACAAAACAGTGTCTCATCCTCTCGTCCATCCACACTCCAGTAACTGACACGGTGCTCCCAGTATTGGGCTCTGTCCTTCCGATTGCCACAAGCCTGCGGCTTTTAGGAGTGCAACTGGACACACACCTCCAGCTGGTCAATCATGTGCACTTGGTCACCAAAAAAATGTTTCACGCCATGTGGAGGCTTCGGCGTATCAGATACTTCCTTCCTAGAGATTTGTTTCACACACTTGTCCACTGGCTTGTCCTCTCCCACTTGGACTATTGCAGCGGAATTTACGCGGGCTGCCAGGCCTCTCTGTTGAAAAAATTCCAAACAGTTCAGAACACTGCTGCGAGACTCATCCTGAGAGAGCAACGCTTTGCACATGCCGAACCCTTACGGTTCAAATTACACTGGCTGCCTGTTCAGGAGCGCATTCATTGCCTTTACACTCTGCTCCTTGACCCATAAAATTATCTATGGGTTTGCCCCGGAGTATATGCACCCCTTGATCGACCTCCCGCCCAGGAATGCCAACCCTCCTGCTCGTTCCTTCCTCCACCTTCACTTCCCAAACTGTAAGGGTGTCAAGTACAAGAGGATCTTCGCCTCGTCTTTCCGCTATTGGAGTCCTAAGCACTGGAATTCTCTCCCGCAACACCTTAAAACTCAAGCGGACCACGCCCTCTTCAAGAAGTTGTTGAAGACCTACTTCTTTGCCAAGACCTACTCCTCACTTTATACCGCTGCTTGATGCACCCTCCCTAGCTCCTACCCTGCTAGTTCACCCTGTTAGATGCTTCTCCCCCTGCATACTCCTTGTATATTCTTCTAAGTTTTCCTATTCTGTATTTTATTTAAATGTTTGTAAGCCACATTGTGCCTGCATGAGTGGGAAAATGTGGGATATAAGTGAACAATAAATAAATAAATAAATAATCTATTAAAACTATGAATGAAGTCCCCATGCACAACAGTGTGCCAGAGAATCTCTCTCCAGTAGCTTCTCCTTCTACCCAAAATTGTTCAGTTCTCAGGAAAACTATCAAACATGGTTCAAATTTTCTTACTAGGCTCCAACTTGATTATTACTATTTATTTATTGCATTTGTATTCCACATTTTCCCACCTCTTTGCAGGCTCAAAGTGGCTTACAATACATCATGAATAGTGGAGATAGGCCAGTTTAGACATTTGGCATTACAGGAGGATTTTGGGTTACATGATAATGATAAAGCATAGTAGCGATATAACAAGATAAACATTATAAGACAGTTCTAGGTGCATGTGGGGAATTTCACTTGTCTTGATCTTTGTTATATGTCTTGTTGAAGAGATGGGTCTTCAATAGTCTTCAATAGGAAAATGCTATGTTTTGCCCCATCCTTGGCTACCTTTAAATCTAGACTGAAAGCCCACCTCTTTAACATTGCTTTTGACTCGTAACCACTTGTAACCACTTGCCTCCACCTACCCTCCTCACCTTCTTCCTGTACACATTAATTGATTTGATTTGCTTACTTTATTTCTTGTCTATTAGATTGTAAGCTTTTTGAGCAGGGACTGTCTTTCTTCTATGTTTGTGCAGCGCTGCGTACGCATTGTAGCGCTATAGAAATGCTAAGTAGTAGTAGTAGTAGTTTGCGGAAGCTGGCTAGTTCGTAGATCGTTTTTAGGTTGCGCGGCAGCGCGTTCCAGAATTTTGTGCTCATATAGGAAAAGGTTGATGCGTGCATTAGTTTGTATTTTAAGCCTTTGCAGTTGGGGAAATGAAGATTAAGAAATGTGTGAGATGATTTTTTGGCATTTCTGGGTGGTAAGTCTATCAGGTTTGACATGTAGACTGGAGCATCGCCATGGATGATACTACTACTACTATTCATTTCTATAGCGCAAGGCATACGCAGCGCTGTACACCATACACCATACACAAAAAGACAGTCCCTGCTCAAAGAGCTTACAATCTAGATAAAACAGGTAGACAGAACAATAAGGATAAGGGAATAAAGAGGTGAGGCTAAAAGGACAGGGCAAGTGAGTAGTGGTTAGGAGTCAAAAGCAGTGGTAAAGAGGTGGGCTTTAAGTTTGGACTTGAAAACGGCCAAAGACAGAGCTAGACATACAGGCATAATTGCTTCAAGTTTTATTATTTAAACTTGTAAACTTACAAAACATCCTTTAAAAAAAACAACCCTACTGCACATGGTAATTTTTCCTCCTCATTTCTTACTCCTCCTCTCTTCTTTGCTCTTTTTCCTTCTATTCTGCACGATTGGTGTGCTGTCCTATTGATATTGTAGTTCCTTTCTTTTTTTGTTTATATTTAGTCTGTACACCGCTCTGCTCACTAATTAGAGCAGTATAATAAGTTCAATAAAACTATAAACAACCCAACTTTAACAATCTCATGGAAGCATGCACATAATTATCAGGAGAACCTGAAAAGTAAGTGTCTAATGTATTTTCAGCCCTCATCCTACATCGTTTTCTTTGCTCACACATTTTGTTCAACCCACTCACCTCAGCAAAAAATACATTTTACCCTCTCTTACATTCCCTCCCACAGGCAATATGTGATAAGGCAGAATAATAACTGGGTGGAAAATGAGCAACAACACTGAACAGGATCTGCTAGCTAATCTTCATACCAGTGCTATAGTATTTGGATTAAGCAACACTCCCAGCCTGCAAAAAATAGATTTTAGAACCCACTATTTGTTACCATTTTTTGCTTTTGTTAACCATTATTCTTCTTCAAAACAATTTGAGTATCAACAGTATTCACCATTTCAAGAAACCTAGGCACATTCAAAATGGGTGAAAACTTGATTACTGAATTGATTTTTAAGATATAGCCTTAAGAATCTACGAATAGCCATACTGTATCAGACCAATGGCCCATCTAGCCAAGTATCCTGTTTCCAACCGTGGCCAATCCAGGTCACAAATACCTGACAGAAACCCAAACAGCAGCAAGATTCCATGCTACCAATCCTACAACAAGCAGTGGCCTCCCCCATGTCCATCTCAACAACAGACTATGTACTTTTCCTTAAGGAACTTGTCCAAACCTTTTTTAAACCCATATACACTAACTGCTGTTACCACATCCTCTGGCCACAAGTTCCAGCGCTTAACTATTCATTGAGTGAAAAAGTCTTTCCATGTAACTACATTAACTGTCCATTACTTTTTGAAAGAATGTTAAAAAAATTGATTCACTTCTACTCATTGTACTACACCACTCAGGATTTTGTAGATCCCTTCAGGGGGCACAAGTGAAAACCTATAGAAGGTGCCAGAGATGCCCACAGCAACTTCATCAATAACTAACTCTTGACAAGGGTATGCTGCAGGCAGGGACACTGACCCATATTTTCAAATAATCCACTTTGTTCTGGTCAATTTCCATAGGTATATGAAAGCACACTGCACCGACTTACACAACCTCCGTGAACTCTCAACAAATCAGAGCACACACAGGATTCTTATCAAGTCACTTATATTGCACAATTTTAAAGTGATCGAAAGAGAGGGAGAGTGAATAAAGTTCAGCAGCCTCTGACTCAGCTATCAGGAAAAGGGACAGGGTGTGTTGCTTCATTTCCCCCCACACAAGCTTCAAAACGTTCCATAAAGATGCAGAACTTACTTCCTTTTTAAATAAGAGATCAAAACAAACTGTTTTCTTGTATATGTGCAACCCTCAAAAACTGGTACACATAACATGAACCAAAGACTTTGTAACCGAAGTCCTGATCAGATACTTGGGGAGACTAAAGTGGAGCCAAGTGAGGCAAGTTTAAATCCTAAGAGTGGAGGGCAAACAGCTGTGTCAGCACAGTAAAGGGACAGTGGGGGCACTTGGAAACCAGCAGGGAAAGACTCTTTCACTCTGCTGCTCTGGTGCAGCTGCACCAGCTGACTCCCTCCCCACCCCCATACCTCTATTACTGATGATTTAAAAAAAAAAAAAATATATATATATATATATATACATATACACACACACACACACAGACAAACACACAATGAACACATTCAAGGGAATTATGTGCCAAAAATAAATCTAAATAATCCATAACAATATTATACAACATATTAACCAACTTTGGTATCAGTTTTCTTACAATTCTTTTCTTCCTTCTTTTCTATTTTGATGAATTGTAACTGTTTAGTCTTTTTTTTAATACAAGATTTAAAGTGCTTAGTTTTTCCTCAAAAAAAGATGTATGAAATATAAAGCAAAGTAACTCACTTGTACCAAATGCTATCCAAGGACTGTAAGACAAATTATCACATGTGGGTGACGTCACAGACAGAGAGAGCCCCAGTGTGGTGGAAGGATATGTGGTAATATGTGCCCTGCTGTCCTCAAAGAACATATGCTACAGGTAACTTCATTTTCACAGAGGACAAGCAAGACAAACATTACCACATGTAGGGATCCCTAATTACCAGGCTCACCAAAATCAAGAAACAATGGTTAATAGGGACTTGCAACAGGCAAGGCCAACCAGAAACCAATTAAACTGAAAAGTAACAAAAACCTGTTTTGCAGGTACAGCCTGGAACAGAATAGAATGGGCCTAGGAGGGTGGAGTTGGATTCTAGACCCCAAACAAAGTCTGCAGAACTGTCTGACTGAACTAGCTGTCACATTGGAAATCCTGCTCAAGGAAGTAGTGAGATGTGAATGTTTGGATGGAAAACAATGTCACAGTTCTGCAAATCTTCTCAATGTAGGTTGATCTCAAGTGGGTTACCAACACAGCCACCATAGCTCTGACATTATGAGCTGCAACATAACCCTTCAGAGCAGTGGTGTAAGCCAGACAGCCAGTTTTGGGTGGGCCTTAGCCCAAAGTGGGCGGGCACAAAATTTTCTGTGCTCCACCCTACCTCCACCTCAAAATATAAATACTTTAGCTAATGAGGATCCTGTGGCCAGAACTTTCTTTTACCAAGCTTGGCAGGCAGCAGCAATGACCCTAAGCCACTGATGCCAGCACCCCACACATGCTTAGCTGTCGATGGCTCAAGGATGCTGTTGCCAGACCTTGGTAGAAGGGAGTTATGGCCGCCTTTGGAGGAGGCCCTTAGCTGAAGATGTCTGGGAATCCTCACCAGCTATACAGCAAGAGTTAGGACTTGTGTTAGACCTGCTTGGGCCCAGGTCAGAAAATAAAGGAGGGCTCCCCTCCCCGATTCCCTCTCCTCTTTGCCTCCCCTCCAATTTCCCACCTGCCATTACTATCACACCAACAGACCCTCACCAAATACAGAACAAGGGATCACAAATTAGAAATAAAAATATTTAGACAAAAATTGAAAAGGAACCCCAAGAAGTTAAACATAGCATTACTATAACACTGGAGACATAAAACAGAGATGCATTTCCTTTTCTACAGAACATAATACAAAGACATTTGCTATGCACATTTCCAAAAGCTAACATATTCCATTTAAAACATTCAAAATAAAATGCTTTGTTTCTACCTTTGTTGTCTGGACATTTTATTTTTCCATCTTGCTTCTTCCAATTTCTCTTTTCTGCTTTCCTCTCTGTTGTCTGCTAATTCTTCTTCAAGTGGCTGCAGTCCATTTGTCTTTTCTCCTCTCTCCTGTCTGTTCCCTCACTATTCTTGCCTCTGACATATTGATCATTCCTTTTTAGCTCTTTTCTGCCTCTCTCTCTCTCACCCTTCTTCGTCTCCTTTTTACTTTTCAACTACCTATCAAATTTCCATCTTCTTCTTTCACCCACTAGCTCTCCCATTCCCCATCTTACTCCTCCCCATCTCTACTTTCTCTTTTATCTTTAATCTACTTCCCATTACCATATTTCTACCCACTGTAATCACTATCTCTCATTCATTTCCTTGCCACCCCCTCCTCCCCATCTTGGCCTCTCCCACAGGGTTCCACCATTCCCACTGTCTTCCTCCCTCCACCCTTCTAACCAGCATCTGATCCCCTCCCCACCCCACCCTGGTAGCCTTATATTTTCCTGCCCCTTCTCTCTTCATTCCTGTCCTCTCCCCCATGGCCCAGCATTTCCCCCCCTCACCACCTACTGTGTACCTCTCCCTCCCTCTCATCCACCCCCATGTCTATCTCCCCCCTCTCATTCCCACTGTCCACCATCTCTCTCTCCCTCTCCTTTGTGTTCTGGGTCCATCATCTCACTCCCCTTCCCATACAGCATCTCTACCTTCCTCCCCTCTACCATCATGTCCAACATTTCTCTCTCTCTCTCTCTTCCTTGTGTTCTAGTCCAACAAAACAACTTGGGAGTAGTTCTCTGAACCTATCCTACGATGAAACGTTTTGTAAGGTGGATCAGCTACTAGGCCTGAAGCTGACTCTGCATACTGAAGTGACCACCACCAAAAACAAAACCTTCCAGGTCAGGAACCTCAGGTGACAAATGTCAAGCAGCTCAAAAGGAGCTTTCATAACCTGGGTGAGGATAACACTGAGGTCCCATGACAGTGTTGGAGGTTTGATGGGGGGCTTCGTCAAAAGCAAACCTCTCATAAATCAAACAACTAAAGGCTGAACAAGGATGGGGTTACCTTCCACACAGTGATGGTAAGTGCCAATTGCACCAAGGTGAACTCTTACAGAGTTGGTTTTCAGGCCAGACTCAAAAAGGTGTAGAAGGTTTTTAAGCAGTCTTTGCACAGGGCAGGAAAAAGAGTCCAAGGCCTTGCCCACCCACTAGACAGCAAACATCTAACACTTAAAACTATACAACCTCTTAAGAGTCTTTTCTGCAAGTGAGCAGCAGGATCAGTGCAAACTTGTGCAGTTGAAGGAATGTGAGTTTAGCCTCTTAACATCCAAGCTGCGGGGGCCAGGGATTGGAGTGCAGAAGAGACCCCTCGTTCTGAGTGATAAGGGTCAGAAAACACTCCAGTTTCCACAGATTTTCAGAGGATAAACGCCAGAAGTAGAGGGAACCCTATCTGCCTCATTCAGTAAGGCACAATGAGGATCATGGTCCCCCAGGGTCTTGCTTGAATTTCAGCAAAGGCTTCTCCCACCAGAGATATGGGAAGATACACATACAGATGGTCATTCCCCTAATTGAGGACAAAGGCATCCAACACTAGCCTGCCATGTGATTTCAGTCTGGAGCAGAACTGAGGGACTGTTGTTGAGATAAATGGCAAGACCACCCACTGAGGGAGTATGCCACACTCTGAAGATCTCCCAGGCAACGCCCATGTTAAGAGACCACTCACAAGGTTGCATCATCCTGCTTTGCGAGTCCACCAGACTGCTGTCCTTGCTGGCTAAGTATGCGGCCCTGAGTATCATGCTGTGGAAGGAAGCCTACTGCCATATCCTGACAAGAGGCACGAGTCTGTGCATCCCTGCTTGCTTACATAGTACATTGCAACCTGATTGTCTGCTTGTATGAGGATAATTTGGTGCAGCAGCCCATCTCAAAGTTTTTAGGAGAACTGCAAATAGCTCATAGCTCCAGAAGAATGATATGGAGCCATGTTTCCTGGGTAGACCAGTGTCCTTGGGTGTGAAACCCATCCATATGAGCCCCACAGTCGAGGATGGCCGTATCTGTCCTCAGTGTCTTGTTAGGAGGAGGAAGAGAAATTTGGAATGGAAATCCCAGGATCAAATTGTTCTTAAATGTACACCCACAACAGCAACTCCATGAGTTGCAGAGTAACAAGAGATGGCATCTACTAAGTTTCCCCTTGGCCTGGGACCACTGTGAAGCTAGTGTTCACGGGGTCTCTCTCAAATGGAGGCAAACCACGACAATGCAATGCACAGTAGAGGCCATGTGGTCTGACAACTTCATCATCTGCAGAGTTGAGACTTGCTGGCTCTGCTGAATCTGGTGCTTGATGTCGACCATGGCATCTGCCCTGGCCTCTGGCAGGTAGGCAAGCCTTAACCATGTCTAGCAGGGCTCCAATGAATTCCCATCACTGAATGGGGAGAGGATAGGATTTTGGGTAACTCCAGCACCCGAATAGTTCTCCGCATTGATTCAGCACCTTCCATTGATATGCTCTATACCAGCCTGTAATCCAAGTAAGGAAATATATGTACTCCCAGTCTGCATAACGATGCTGCAGCTACTGCAAGGCATTTTATGAAAGAGAATGAGACTTGTATATCACCTTTCTGTGGTTACAATCAAAGCTATTTACATATTATATACAGATACTTATTTTGTACCTGGGGCAATGGAGGCTTAAGTGACCTGCCCAGAGTCACAAGGAGTTGCAGTGGGACTTGAACCCTGTTCACCAGGATCAAAGCCCACTCACTAACCACTAGGCTGCTCCTGGAAGCGAATGTGAGGCCAAAAGGCAGGGCACGGTACTGGAAATGGTGTTTTTCCTACTCAAAATCCAAGATATTACTTATGACTGGGATGTATCTGCATGTGGATGTAAGCATCCTTTAAGTCCAGAGAGCATAGCCAGTCATTTGCCTGGATCATAGGAAGCAGGGCCCCTAGGGAAACTATCCTTAACTTATCTCTGACCAAATATTTGCGCCCCCCCCCCCCCCAATATTTTTCTGCGTGAGAAGTACTTGGAATAGAACCCCTTCCCTTCTTCCCTTGGTGGAATGGGCTTGACCATATAGGCCTGTAAAATAGAAGGGAGTTCTTCTGTGAGCACACCATGGAGCCAAGAACTGAACTTTTGAGGCTCTCGGTGGGCAATTTGGAGGGAGTTCCCGCCAATGAAGATCATACCCCCTTTCCCCCAGATTTTGAGAAACCACCAGTTACAAAGGGCCATATTTCTTTTTAAAAAAAAATCAGCATCTCAAACACTGGTAGGTTATCCAGGACAGTCACTTTTACTTAGAGCTAATCAAAAGTACATACTGCAGCAGGACATGTTTATCCATTCCTAACCTAGATGAGGTAATATTTAACCATCTCTCCGTCCTCAAGTGCAATTTTCTTTAAACCAGTAACCTTACTTTCTAACTCTTCCGACTGTCTTACCTATCTATAATGTTACATCTCTGCTTTATCCTTCACTATCAATTATAATGCTCTATTACGTATTGTGTTGACATTGTTAGTATACCATACTTTGTATTGTTATTTGAATATTTTTACCGCTGTAATTGCCTATTGCTCATATTTGCCCGATTCTTACTGTACACCGCCTTGAGTGAATTCCTTAAAAAAGGCGGTAAATAAACCCTAAATAAAATAAAAGCTTGTTCCCTGTTTGACTATGGAACTGGCTGAGTCCACTGGGTCCGCTGCTATCGAGAACGTGAACAAGAATCCTGGAACTGCTGGGTGGTACGAGTAGACGGGGTGAACCCATCCCTTTGAGAGTAGTAGGTTCTCCTTTTACTACAACCCGAACACCTCCAAGCAGTGAAGGCTGAAGAAGAAATGGGCCAAGACACGGACTTTATAGTATCAATACGTTTCTTGATAAGATCGGCCACTTCCTCCACCCTGTCTCCAGGTTGTTTCCTTGGCAGCCCACGAGTTTCTCCTTAACTGCTGGTTCTAGGACTGAAACACGCAATCAGACAAATGTACGCAAGCTAATAACTAACGGTAGAGACTCTGGATTCCACAACAAAAGCATCACAGATGTTCAGGCCATGTGCTTTCGACACCACTTCTGCTTGACTACTAACTGGTGGAGTTCTATGGTCCACACTGGGGGTAGTGTCTGCAAATTCTGACACACTGCACCAAGTTCTTTAAGTGGAGGCTCACAGGTCATGTGATGCCGAGCTAGTGAGCAGGCGTCAGCGAGAACAGTTCTTAGGCCTCAAGGTTAACATCAGCTTCCCACAGTGGCACATTTGTGCATCTATTGGTTGGAGAAGGTGCTCTTGGTCCAGGGGTATTCAAAACTCTGTTTATCAGAGCAGATGTCTTCAAAAATACCTCAGAAGTATTACAATCATGCGAAGACTGGTGAGTCCAAGATGGCTGAGGAAGCAGAAGGAGGGCATGGGACCCGTAAATTGCGTTGGAGGTCAAACCAGCTGGTCCCCGCCACAGAAATGCAACTCCTGGAGATTTCTGCTAAGATGGGTTCAGTGGATGCCCGCATGAAGCAACTCCAGAATGATTCTGTACATTACCAACAATGTCTTTTGGATGTGGAGGACCAATGTCAGCAGCAGGAGACTGTACAGCTGTGTCTACAAAGTAAGCTAGACAAGCTAGAAGAAAAATTGGACAACTTGGAAAACCATTCTAGGTGGTGTAATCTTTGACTTGTGGGCTTACATGAGTTGATTAAAGACTCAGCAGGCCCCCTGAGAATTGTGAAATCTGATAAAACACCCGAGGACTGTCATTTTTTAAAGTCTCAGCTATGCATGTAAACAGATACCAATGGCTATGCTCTAGGCTGATCAACTATTATATGAAAATATTAAGATCTTTTGTTTTCAAGATTTCTCAGGGCCAGTTGCGACTCGCCACAATTACTTTGTGCCAGCTTGTTCTTTGTTACACCAAAAAAAGTGGCACCTACATTAATGTATATGGCTAAAATTCAGGTACAGTTTAATGGCAAATATTTTCACTCAGGCTACAGAGGCCTTACACTTTGCAGAACAGCTGTCAGAGCACAATGGAAATCACCAACGTCACTCAGGGACTGAGTTCTGTTCCTGCAGTGCGATTCTTCTACACCGGGACACTCTTTGAAGGGTTTTAGCTTTCTGGAAATAAACTTACTTGTTGGATTTTTCTTCAGAGTGCCCAACCGCATTTTGCAAACTTCTTCTTTACTTTGTCAGCTCGATTATGGAGCTTCTTGACTTGGGGGGGGTGGGGAGGGGGTGCCTTTTCATATCCTATAGCAACTCCTTCATTGGTAGCTAGCTGATGGTTTCTGAGTCCCTTAACTTGTGTGGACTACTTCAGAGTCACAGTGGCTGCTCTGACTCCCATATACTTTAGTTTCTGGGACTCTGGAGATCTTCCTTTTGTTTGACATCTTGAGGATTTCAATCGTTTTGGCTAGATACTAGTATTAAGTTTCTACACTTTTTTTTCACCCCTGTTCTGGTCTAGCTTCATCAGGTTCCAGTCTTCCTTCTTTGCATTATAATGGGACTGTCTTAAAATGTTTCTGCTTTGCTGCATTCTTGCTTATAATGTATTTGTTACATTTGTAGCCCACATTTTCCCACCTATTTGTAGGCTCAATGTGGCTTGCATAGTGCCGGAGAGCTGTTTGCAGACTCCGGAGTAAACAAATACAAGGTGATGTTGTGGAAGGATAAGGTTCATGTTATAGGACCACATAAAGGAATCGTTCAACAGAAGAATTGCGTGATGGCCATTACGAACTTTAGTGTTGTTATGTCTCAGAGATCAGGCGTTTATGTTGGGTCGGTAGGGTATGCCCTTTTAAACAGGTGGATCTTAAGTGATTTTCTGAAGTGGTCGTATGTGGTTTTCAAGTCTTTTGGTAGTGCGTTCCACAGTTTTGTGCTGATGTATGAAAAGCTGGATGCGTAAGTTGATTTGTATTTGAGTCCTTTGCAGCTTGGGTAATGGAGATTTAGGTACTTTCGTGTTGATTCGGATGTGTTTCTTGTTGGGAGGTCGATCAAGTCTGTCAGGTGCTTCACCGTAGATAATTTTGTGAACCATACTGCAGATTTTGAAGATAATGCGTTATTTGAATGGGAGCCAGTGTAGCTTATCGCGGAGGGGTTTTGCGCTTTCAAATCTTGTTTTTCTGAAGATGAGTCTTGCTGCCGTGTTTTGAGTGGTCTGAAGTTTCTTTAGGGTTTGCTCTTTGCATCCCGCATAAATTCCATTGCAATAGTCTGCATGGCTTAGTACCATCAATTGTATCAGGTTGCAAAATGTTTCCCTCGGGAAGAATTGTTTCACACGTTTGAGTTTCCACATTGAATAGAACATTTTCTTTGTTGTGAATTTTGACTGGCTCTCTAGTGTTGTTATGTTGCGGTCCAATGTAACGCCTAGGTTTTCAGGCTGTCTGAGACAGGGAGGATGTGGTCTGGGGTGTTGATAGTTGTGGGATTGTCCATGGTGTGTTGGGATGAAAGGATGAGACAATGAGTTTTTTTCTTTGTTGAGTTTTAGTTGAAATGCATTTGCCCAAGAGTCCATGGTATTCAAGCCGATCTTGATTTCATTAGCGATTTCTGTCAGTGTAGATCTGTAAGGAATGTATATAGTGACATTGACTGCACAGGTGAAAGGGTTAAGGCCTTGGTTGGATAAGGTCTTGGCAAGTGGGGTCATCATTAGGTTGAAGAGGATCGGCGATAGCGGTGATCCTTGTGGTACTCCGCAGTCTGCTTTCCACGGTGGTGATATGTTTGTTTTTGACTTTACTTGATATGTTCTTGTGGATAGGAAGCCCTTGATCCAGGTGAGTATGTTCCCAGCAATCCCAAATTTGTTGAGTAATCTTATTAATGTTATGGTTTACCATGTCGAATTGGAGGAGGAGGATGTTGTTGCCTATTGCTTATTTCCTGCTTGAATTTGGCTAGGAGAGTGAGTAGTACTGTTTCTGTGCTGTGTAACGGGCGAAAACCAGACTGTGATTCATGTAGTATTGAGAATTTGTTTATATAGGCTGTTAGTTCTTTGGCTACCATGCTTTCCATCAGTTTGACTGACAACGGGATGAATGCTACTGGTCGGTAGTTGGTGATTTCATTTGCTTTTTTCGTGGTGTCTTTTCGTATCGGGGTGAGTAGAATATTGCCCTTTTCCTTCGGGAAGAGACCTTGCTGAAGCATGTAGTTTAGGTGGGATGTGAGATCTGCTATGTAGCAGTCAGGGGCAGATTTCAGTAGGTAGTTGGGGCAGGTGTCTAGTTTACAGTGAGTGTTGGCAAACCTCCTGAGCACCAGTGCTACAGTATCGACAGTAAGGAGGGAAAAGTTTAGCAGGTGCGGTTAGCCGGGTGTTCTCCAATGGTTGGGTCCAGCTCGTTTAGGAAGTTTTCGATGTTGGTGTTGCCTTGGGGTAGTGTGTTGCGTAGGTTTACAATTTATTTCACTGAAGTACTTAGCAAGTTTGTCTGCAGATGGGGTGTCTGTGTTCGATGCAGTAACCAAGTTGGTATCTAGGAGTTTATTCACGAGTTGGTATAGTTTCTTAGTGTCCCTGTAATCTGTTCCTATTTTAGTTTTGTAGTATGTTCTTTTTGTTTGTCTTACTGCGTATTTGTATTTTCTTTGTGATTGTTTCCATGTGTTGAGAAAGTGTTCATCTTTTGTTTTTTTCCATGCTCGTTCGAGTTGCCTAGATTGTGTTTTTAGGTTTTTCAGTTCATCGTTGAACCATGGTATCTAGCTGTGCTTGCGTGATGTTCTTGTTCGTAAGGGTGCTATTTCATCTAGTATGCATATATCTTTTATCATCTGTGACAATATTCTGCTTCAGTTGGAATCTGCAATCCACGGGGAGCTGTGGCTAGGCCGAAAGGCAAGGCCCGAAACTGGAAACGTCCCAACACCGCAAACCAGAGAAACCGCTGATGCGGGGGCCAGATAGGAATGTGCAAATATGCTTCTTTTAGGTCCAGAGACGTGAGAAAGTCTCCTGGCTGTACCGCTGCAATGACGGAGTGCAGGGTTTCCGTGCGAAAGTGTCATACTCTGAGGGCCTCGTTGACTCTTCGTAAGTTGAGGATCGGTCTGAAAGACCCGCCTTTTCGAGGCACGACAAAATTAATGGAATAGGGGCCGCAGCCGCGTTCGGCGGGAGGCACCGGGATCACCACTCCGAGGTGCAGCAAGACTTGTAAGGTCTCCTCTACTGCCGCCCGTTTTATGGCAGTGCCGTATCGGGACTCCACAAACACGTCTCTCACCAGGGCACCGAATTCTAGTCAGTAACTTTCTCTGATCAGGTCCAGGACCCACTGATCCGAGGTAATCCTCCTACTACAGGAATCGAAGAGTGGACCGGCGTCCCATCATTGTGGAGGACGCCCCTGAACTCCTGGCCTTGAACCGGCCCTGCGGAACGTTTGTCCGAGCGAAAGGAGTTCCTCTGCTGAAAACGGGCACGGTGAGAAAACCCAGCAGAGCGCCCCGGGCGATACCTGCGAGCTTCACGGAAGCGAGATCTGGAAGAGGAGGGAAACACAGGACCCTTGGAAGAAGGCCTCGGCCTATCTTCAGATAACCGCTGGGGCTTAGAGTCCCCCAGGTCTTTCACAATCTTCTCCAATTCCTCTCCAAAATAGCAGGAGGCCCCGAAAGGGTAACCTCACCAGCCTTTGCTTAGAGGCCATGTCAGCCGCCCAATGCCGCAGCCAAAGAAGGCGGCAGGCAAAAACTGCCACAGACATCTGTTTAGCTGAAGCTCTGACCAGATCATAAAGTGCATCAGCCAAAAATGACAGGGCCAACTCCATCCGCGGCGCCACCTCAGAGAGGGACCCCGCACCATCTGTGGGCTGCTCCACCACCTGTTGTAACCAGGAAAGACATGCCCAGGCTGCATAGGAACTGCAAATAGACACCCTTAAGGCAAGGCCCAAAATTTCAAAGGACCGCTTCAGCGTGGATTCCAGCCGCCGGTCCTGCATGTCTTTCAAAGCGACCCCTCCCTCTACTGGGAGAGTGGTCTTTTTAGTCACTGCCGTGACCAACGCATCCACTTTAGGCATCCCCAAAGGGGCCAAGTGCTCCTCACTCAAAGGGTAAAGCTGACCCATAGCCCTGGCCACTTTCAAAGGCCCATCGGGGTCAGACCATTGAGCTGAAATAAGCTCTTGGATGGAGTCATGCACAGGAAAGGCCCGAGTAGGCTTTTTAGTACTCGCAATCCTAAGATTAACAGAGGAGGCCTCGCCTTCAGCAGGATCATCAATCGAGAGGGCCTGCAAGGCGTCCGCAATGAGAGCTGGCAGCTTGTCGCAGTGGAAAATCCGAACCGCACTGGGATCATCCGAATCCAGTGGCAAACAGGCACCCTCATCTGGATCATCCGCATGAGGGCCTGCCAGATCCCTCAGAGTCCCCACAGCCTGACCACGGGGGGGGGGGGGGGGGGGGGGGGAGGTTTGGGGGGGGAGGGGGGGAAGGATATGCACCACTTTCAGACGGAGAATTTACCTTGCTATGTTTAGCGTGTTTCCAACGCTTGGGGGAGGAAAGAACATCTGCAGCCATCCCCGGGGCATCAACACCTGGAGGGAACCCAGGATGCAACGCAGTGTCAGACACCTGCGGCAGAGCTCTTTTCAGCATGAAGGCTTTATGCATTAAAAGCACAAACTCAGGGGAGAAAAACTCACCCTGACCCTCCACCTCCGAATTATGATAAACGGATGTTGGAGCTCCTCTGGCAGCCTCTAAACGAGGCGTCCCCCTACACTCAGACTCCTTCGCAATCGCGAGGGTCGAGACATGCGGCGCTTCCAAAATGGTGCCCGCTGCCAGATCCCTCGAGCGGGAAGAATCATCGCTCGGCATGCTTGTACTAGCGAGAGCGTCTAAGGAGCACATTTTGCACAGCTCCGCTGCTGATCTGCGCTTACCACAACGGGAGCAGCACTTAACTCCCTCAGCAGCCATTGCCCGACTGGACGAAAATATAGCAATAAAATGGCAGTTTCGCACCAAAACTTACCCCATTCGGAATGGCGTCCACAGGACCTCCCCCGAGGAACTGGGCACTACTCTCACCTCAGAAGACCGAGTCAACGAGCTCTGGTCAAGCTGCACAGAACCAGAATCTCTGGAAAAAGCCTCAGAACAGCCACGCAGTAAAAGCGCACTCTTTTTTTTTACGCTGTGAGGAAAGTTGGAGGTAGGCAGCAACAGAGGGACTCCAGGAGGACAGGGGAATGGGTAAGGCAGGGAAAGGGTGAACCTATATGCCTTTAAAGTGGGCACCACCAGCCACAACACCCCTGCTCAACTGCACTGGCAAAGCACAGGAGCCACCCCAGGCAAAAATCCAGGAGCTGATCAAGCTACGTCCATACCTGCTGGGAGATAAAGAAATATTGAAGGCAGTTGGGGCTAGCCGTCCAAGGGTCACTGTGGTTTTTCAGTGTTCTCTATCTTCACCTGCTGGTAGGTGGATAAAACCCATCAGTTAATTAATTCATCTGCTGCTGATGACAAGGAATATTTCTTTTTATACTTTAATAAAATGATTTAAATATAAAATCATAACTTTTCGAGGCTTCTAGAGATGGGATCAGACAGAGCTCGCAGGGACAGGAACAAAATTTGTCCCCATGTCATTCTCTAGGACAGAGCTCATGGGGACAAGGACAAACTTTGTCCCTCATCCCCATGTCATTCTCTAATGCAGATGACAATGTTTTGATTTTTTGGAAAAGCCAAGCAAAAGTGCTGGCAAAACTTGCAAGGGGGTTCCTGTGCATTCCTGCTACCAGGATATCTTCCGAAAGGCCATTTTCTATTGTGAGGAAGACTGTGGAAGACAGGAGAGCTAGACTGAATCCTGAGATTGTTGATGAATTATGATTTTTTAATCTGTGGATGAACAACAGTTTTTCATAGGGTATTTTTCTCCCCTGCTAAGGCATACAGAGCTGGCTGTAATTTGTACCCCTGGACATTTTAACAGGGAGGATTAGGGTTCCTTGGGGTACTAGGTCAGCTATTGTTGGGGCTGGAAAGGTAGAGGGTAGCAGAGAGAGAGAGGTTTATTATAGCTGCTCATTGTTATTCTTGTTTTCTATTTTTGATTTATAAACAGTTGGCCAGAATATTGTTCCTTTTTATACTTTAATAAAAAGATTTAAATATAAAATAAGTGTTCGAGGTTGTGCAGATGAGGACAGAGCCAACAGGGACAAATTTTGTCCCTGTGTCATTCTCTAGTGACAAGAACTCCTCCTCTTAAAGGAACAGTGCTGTTAAGTATAGATCCCAAAGTTTCAGAATGTACAAAGGATACCTTTATATTGCAGCAAAGAAAATGACTGTGTACATATAGAACTTTGCATTTTTTCATTACTTTCTCATTTCACCTGTACCACACCAAACACAGTTGTATGGCAGAGCCCTTTCATAGATCTTCCATCTCAAAGTCACCTTGCCTTAGCTCATAATCACAAACACAGCATGAGTGGCTTGCATGATGCTGTGATTTTCTCAAGCACAGAATAGAAAGAATCCCATACCACACACTATATTTATTTATTTTTATTTGTTACATTTGTATCCCACATTTTCCCACCTATTTGCAGGCTCAATGTGGCTTACATAGTACCGTAAAGGCGTTCGCCAAGTCTGGTAGAGGAACAAATACAGGGTGATGTTGTGGTCAAATAAGGTAGGTTTGTTTCAGGCACATTAGGGTCAAGGATAGGGAAGGTTATATAGAGGGGCATAATCAAACGTCACCGGCGATCTATTTTGGTGGTGGCGCAACAGCTGGCCGGAACCGTATTTTCGAAAAAGATGGCGGCCATCTTTTTTTTTTTGATAATACGGTTTAGCCCAGCCAAATGCCAGAGTTCGCCGGGTTTGAGATCGCTGGTTTTGTTTTTCAGCGATAATGGAAAAAAATGCCGGCCATCTCAAACCCGGCGAAATCCAAGGCATTTGGTCATGGGAGGAGCCGGCATTTGTAGTGCACTGGTCCCCCTGACATGCCAGGTCACCAACCGGGAACCCTAGGGGGCACTTCTAAAAATGTTTAAAAAATACACAAATAGCTTCCAGGTGCATAGCTCCCTTACCTTGGGTGCTGAGCCCCCCAAATCCCCCCCAATCCCACTCCACACAACTCTACACCATTACCATAGCCCTTATGGGTGAAGGGGGGCACCTACATGTGGGTACAGTGGGTTTTGGTGGGAGGGGGGGTGGAGGGCTCAACTGCACCACAATTGTAACAGGTGGGGGGGGGGGGGTGGACCTGGGTCTGCCTGCCTGACGTGCACTGCACCCATTAAAAACTGCTCCAGGGACTTGAATACTGCTGTCAGGGAGCTGGGTATGACATTTGAGGCTGGCATAAAGGCTGGCAAGAAAGTGTTTTATTTTAATTTTTTTTTAGTGTGGGAGGGGGTTGGTGACCACTGGGGGAGTATGGGGAGGTCATCCCCCATTCCCTCTGGTGGTCATCTGGTCAACTGGGGCACCTTTTTGAGGCTTGGTCGTGAAAATTAAAGGACCAAGTAAACCCGGCGAAATACTGATTAATACCTCTTTTTTTTCCCATTATCCGCAAAAGCCGGCCTTCTGGTAGCCACACCCATGTCCCGCCTTCGCTTTGCCGCCGACACGCCCCCTTGAACTTTCGCTGGTGCGGCGACGGGAAAGCAGTGATGGTGTCAAAAACGCCGCTTTCGATTATACTGATTTTGCCGCTTTTGCGAGATCGCCGGCCATCTCCCGATTTATGTCGGAAGATCGCTGGCGATCACTTTCGAAAATAAGCCTGATAGTGTCCAATAAGATCTTTGGTTTTGCTGTGTTGCAGAGTTCAGGCCTTTATGTTGGGTCGGTAAGATATGCCTTTTTGAACAGGTTGGTTTTTAGTGATTTCCTGAAGTTTAGATGGTCGTAGATTGTCTTCACAGCTTTTGGCAGTGCGTTTCATAATTGTGTGCTTATATAGGAAAAGCTGGATGCATAGATTGCTTTGTATTTGAGTCCTTTGCAGTTTGGGTAATGGAGGTTTAGGTATGTTTGTGATGATCCGGTTCTGTTCCTGGTTGGTAGATCTATAAGGTCTGTCATGTATCCTGGGACTTCGCCGTACACAATCCTGTGGATCAGGGTGCAGATTTTGAAGGTGATATGTTCTTTGATTGGTAGCCAGTGCAGTTTTTCTTGGAGGGATTTGGCACTTTCGAATCGTAATTTACCGAATATCAGCCTGGCTGCTGTGTTTTGGGCGGTCTGGAGTTTCTTTGCGAGTTCTTTACATCCTGCATAGATTCCATTGCAGTAGTCTGCATGGCTTAGTACCATTGACTGTATTAGGTTATGGAATATTTACCGCGGGAAGAAAGGTTTTACGCATTTAAGTTTCCACATTGAGTGGAACATTTTCTTTATAGTGGAGTTTACTTGGCTCTCAAGAGTAAGATTGCGGTCAATTGTAACGCCGAGTATTTTTAGACTATCTGAAATAGGGAGGGTGTGGCCTAGGGTGTTTATGGTTGTGGGTTTGTAATTATTGTGTTGGGATGAGAGGATGAGGCAGTGCATTTTTTCAGTGTTCAGTTGAAATGAATTTGCCCATGAGTCCATGGTGTTCAGGCCGAGCTTGATTTCACTAGTGATTTCTGTCAGATCGTGTCTGAAGGGGATGTAAATTGTGACATCGTCTGCATAGATGACTGGGTTGAGGCCTTGATTGGATAAGGACTTGGCCAGTGGGATCATCATTATGTTGAAGAGTATTGGTGATCCTTGAGGTACTCCGCAGTCTGCTTTCCACGGTGGTGATATGTTTGTATTTGATTTTACTTGGAATGTTCTGGTGGTTAGAGAACCCTTGATCCAGCTAAGTATATTTCCACCAATCCCGAAGTGGTCTAGGAGTCGTAGTAGTATATTGTGGTTTACCATGTTGAATGCGCTCGACATATCAAACTGAAGGAGAAGTATGCTTTTACCTGTGGCTATTTCATGCTTGAATTTGGCCAGGAGAATGACTAGTACAGTTTCAGTACTATGAAGGGGGCGGAATCCTGATTGTGATTCATGTAGAATTGAGAACTTGTTCATGTAGTCAGTAAGCTGTTTGGTCATCGGGCTCTCCATCAGTTTGACTATTAGTGGGATAGATGCAACTGGGCGGTAGCTGGTGATATCGTTCGTTTTTTTCTTTGTGTCTTTTGGAATTGGGGTGAGTAGGATGTTGCCATGTTCCTCAGGGAAGAGACCTTGTTGGAGCATGTAGTTTAGGTAGGATGTGCGGTCTTCTATGAAGCGATCGGGGGCAGATTTGCGTAGATGGCTGGGGCAGATGTCCAGTTTGCAGTGGGTATTGGAGAATCTATGAGTCACTTGGGTAACTGATTCAGCGGTGAGGAGAGCAAATTTTGACCAGATACGATCTGCTGGGCATTCTCCCAAGGTTGAGTCCAGTCCATTGATGAAAGTTTCGATGTCGGCTTTGTGCTGAGGAAGTGTGTTGCGTAATTTTATTATTTTTCCATTGAAGTATTTAGCAAGTTTGTCTGCAGATGGGATGTCTGTGTTGGTTGTGGTGATTGGAGTGGTGTGTAGTAGCTTGTTTACGAGTTGAAATAGTTTCTTCAGGTCTTTGTAATCAGGTCCTATTTTAGTTCTGTAATAAGACCTTTTGGTCTGTCTTATTGCATATTTGTATTTTCTTTGTATTTGTTTCCATGCATTGAGTGTGTGTTCATCTTTTATTTTTTTCCATGCTTGTTCGAGTTTCCTGGTTTGTGTTTTGAGTTTTTTTAATTAGTCATTGAACCATGGGATCGAGTTTTGTCTTCTTGTTATTCTTGTTAAGGCTGCTATTTCGTCTAGTACGCTTCTGCATCTTTTGTCCCAGTCAGAGAGGCAGTGTATCCGGTCATGCTTTCCATTCATTGTCATATATCTGTTGCCAGAATACTTTTGGGTCTATTTGGCCTCTTGTGCTGTAGGTTGTATGTTCTTGTGTACGGTATAATCCCTTCTTCCACCAGTTTAGGGATAGGTTTAGTTTGTAGTGATCGGTCCAAGGTGTATCTGACCATTTTATATCTGTTATTAGTATGTTTTGGTCTGTGGACAGTTTGTGTGAGAAGAGGTCCAGTGTATGCCCTTTAATGTGGGTAGTTTGCATATGAAAATTGCAACAGCTCAAAGTATTCAATGAATAGCTAAAAATTTTAATTAAGTATCTAAAAATCAGGAAAGTCACTAACCTGGGCATTTATGCTAATTTTCTAGGAATTACAAATAATGACAATCAACTTGATGCCACAAGACTAAACCACCTGCAATAAAATGTACAGTCCAATAATGGCATTTTCCCTTTTAGAAAAGTGGCTCCTTTTCATTAGTTATGCATCTACTTCCTTGTAAACATGACTAAATGTTGCTTTTAACTAATGCACGTTTGCAAGGTTCATTCTGACTTGCACAGAAACCCTAATGTGCACATCCAAACTCAATATGTCAATTAACAGTGAACTTGTATTCTCAACCATCTGTTTAGGGCACACCCAGGCTGTGAGGAGACACTGCATGCAAACCTCTCATGCATATGCATTGTAGATATTCCAAAAACCTGACTGGCAGAGTGTGACCCCCCCCCCCCCCCCAAAGGACTTGTTTGAAAAATACTGAATATACTAACAGACCAATAAATTAATAGCCAATCTTCGGAACTTCAAAAGATAAGCTTTACACTCATGCACAACAGCATAACCAGTAAGCAGACAAAAATGCATCTGTTCAGCAAGATGCTATTCAATCTAACAGATTACAATTTCTTAACTGAAAAGAAATAGATGCTCAAGTTGATACAGAACATTAAAAAAAAATCTCAATCTGTGATTACCCAAACTATCCTCCACTGTACATTTCTCTCATGAATATTCATTGTGGATATCATGAAAACTTCACTACATGTTCTCCAGAAGAAGGCTTGGAAAGCATTGATCCAAACCAACCACAATTCTGAAACAATCAGTTCTATGAAGAATCGTTAAATCAATCCATCCAAACGTATGACTAATGCTGAACAACCAGATTTTCCTCAGATCGTTTCAGTCTCCCAAATAGCACAATGTCATCACAAGGAAGACTATTGGTAAACAACTCACTTTATAAATTAACATCAGATGAGAGTCAAGAAAACTGGCCAAATTCAGAGAGTCTGTCAGATAGAAACTATATGCAGGGACCAAAATATATTTAGAACATTAGGCACCAGTCCAAGATTAAGAGCCATGGAAATTGCTTTCTTCATTCCTTATTTTATGAACACTTTTTTCTGGCTTTTAATCCCCTTACATTGCTTTTGTTTATATACATATATACAAAAATAATTAGAGAAGTGAAATTCAATACCAAAAAAATGGAAAAAAAAACCCCTAGTTCACTAAAACGGTGTCACTACTATTCTTAAATGTCATGTATAAAGCAGAAGGAAAAGCCTCAGAAGTTTGAAACGGCACTGTTTCAATGCTCACACTTGCTTATAAACATAAAAACTTCCTGCTTATATTAAATGTGAACTATTTTATAAACACACACATACACAAAACGTTTGCAGTTTAATTTTCCGGCTCCAAGTGGTCAACATGATGTTGCCATATCTAGGACAACAAAGCTTATTTAGTGGAGAAGACAGGGAGGCTTAATTCTGCAATGGTTTGGAATCTAGGGAAGAGCTATGGAAAGTCTTCCAAATTCAACCGAAAAACAGAAAAAGTTGATAACGATGGCCAGTGTAGACTGCACAGCTTTACTTGTGGTGCAATGTCAGAGATCCTACTAGGATCATCCTAGTTTAAATACGACTTCGATTTTCTTTCAAAAAGTAGGAACGTTGCTGCTTATCCCGGATTCTTTCATTCTGTTATTGCATTGTCTCATCACCTCTCCTTGAAGGTCATTTAATTGGCAGGTGAAGGGGGGGGGGGGGGTATTTAGTGGGGAAGACAGGGAGGCTTAATTCTGCAATGGTTTGGAATCTAGGGAAGAGCTATGGAAAGTCTTCCAAATTCAACCGAAAAACAGAAAAAGTTGATAACGATGGCCAGTGTAGACTGCACAGCTTTACTTGTGGTGCAATGTCAAGAGATCCTACTAGGATCATCCTAGTTTATATACGACTTCGATTTTCTTTCAAAAGTAGGAACGTTGCTGCTTATCCCGGATTCTTTCATTCTGTTATTGCATTGTTGTCTCATCACCTCTCCTTGAAGGTCATTTAATTGGCAGGTGAAAGGGGGGGGGGGGTCCAGTGATGGTGGGTTAAAACAGCCTCTATCTAATTTTTGCTGCAAACGGTTTGTACATTACATATACATTCTATTCGCTAAGTTATACATATTCCGTCCTTAAGCCTCACACGACTCTTGATTACCCTGCACCATTTTGGTTGCCTCTCTCCGGGCCACTTTCTGCATGTATCAAGCAAGGTTTCATCGAGGACACCTAACTACAGTTCCTCGAAGGGCCGTCATTTTTCAGGCAAAAAGTGTTAAGAACCACATGTAGAGTAATATCATTCAAGTACTGTCCGTTTCCTAATTGAAAGCTCTACCCAACCCCAGACTTGGACCTCATTGCATCCTTCAAGAGATCAAACCGACTCGCAAGCTTTCATAGCGAGCATGCACAGGCTGCGGGCAGGGGGTGAGCGTCACCCGCACCCTCGCTTCAGGCATCAAATGAGAAACCAGGAGGGGATTTTTACTCACCAGACAGAGCCGTAGGCCCCCGAACCCACAGGAGACAAGCTCTGGTACCTCTGCGGCACCTCCCAGATCGTCTTGCTTAGGTCCTGGCGATAAAACGTCGGCCTATCTTGCGACATCTTCCTCGAATGACCGGCGATGCCACTGCCTGACACCCCTTTGCCCCGTCCCCAGGGTTTTCACCAAGGCCGGAGGTGAGTGACCGAAACCAGGAAGAAAACAGTCCCCGTACCTGGGGGTTACGTACGTGCACGCAAAAGGAAAAAAAAAACCCTCTCCAAATCCCTGCACGCGACCGGGCTCCTCGCGCTTTCCACAGAGCGAGGACCCTTTGCGCGCGAGGACAGCTGCGGCGGTGGTGGTGGTGTCTCGCGCCCTGAAAGTTCCGTTGGGTCTTGTCCTCGCGCGCTATCGACTAGCGCCGCCGCTCCCCTCGCACGGAGAACACAACCCGCAGAACGGACTCCGCAAAAACCCCGAGGGAGACAGAGCGAAAAAGAAAAAAAACAAACACACAAGCGCAGCCACAAGTAGGCAAATCGAAACAGAGGTAATAATAACAGCAGCTTTGCCCAAACACTATCACTTCTACTCAACTAACTCTCTTCAAGCAGGGCCAACAAGAGCTGAACGCGACTGACAAGCAGGTGACGTCACGCCGCCGTCCTTCACTCTCGAAGGAACAGCTCAGACAGTTGTCTCGCGAGATCTTCTGCTATCGCTTTTCTTTCTCCTCAGCAGCGAATTTGAAGGTGTGTAGAAAGGAGGTTATTAAATGGCCTTTGGAATGTACGAGCGTCTTTCTTCTCGTGGTCAAGCAGTATCGGGCGTTAGTGCTTCTGCAGAGCTCCACTAGTATGATCTGCAGAATTCTTGCATTGCAGGTGGAATTGCCTTCAAAAGCTGAAAGCGTTTGGATAAGTTACTGCAGGGAAAAGAGACTTTGACCTCAGTCTAAGGAGTGACAGCCCTTGCATTTATTATAGGATGTCTGACGTCATCATTTTATTGGTTACTGCTTTTCGAAGAAATTTACCAAAGGTGGTGTACCGCAAGAATAAGCTGGACATTGGCAACAGCCAATTACAGCAGCAAAAATATTAAAATAACACCCAATTTTAGGTGGGCCTGGGTTCAAGATGGGTGGGCAAAACTCCGCCTTGTGATTTGGTCTCTCCCTCTCTCGCCTGCATGCCATATGGTCTCCCAACCTTCCCCCTTCCCCGCATACCTTTTAAATAGCAGATTTTCACCGGCAGCCAGCAGCAACTAATACTCACTCACACACACACACTCACTCACTCACTCTTCTCATGTTGGCCCCACAGCCTTCCCTCTGATGCAACTTCCTTGGGGTATATATCAGAGGGAAGGCTGTGGGGCCGGTGCGAGCAGTATGTATCAGTGGCTGCTTGCTGCAGGTGAAGATCTGCTATTTAAAAGGTATGCAGGAGGGACAGTTGTTGGGAGTTTTCGGCTGGTGGGGCTTGGGGAACCCTGCCAGCCACATTGTAGATGTGTTGCTACTGGGTGAGCCTGAGCCCACAGTGGATGCCCACCCTTGGCTACGCCACTGTAGTGCAGTGTTTCCCAAGGCAATCCTGGAGTACCCCCCCCCCCTTCCAATCAGGCAGGATATCCACAATGAATATGCATGAAAGAGATTAAGAAGGTGACATTAAGAGTAGCCATACTGGGTCAGACCAATGGTCCATCTAGCCCAGTATCCTGTTTCCAAACAGTGGCCAAGCCAGGTCACAAGTTCCTGGCAGGAACCCAATTATTAGCAACATTCCATGCTATCAATCCAGGGGCAAGCAGTTGCATCTGCATGTCTGTCTCAATAGCAAACTATGGACTTTTCCTCCAGGAACTTGTGCAAACCTTTTTTGTTTTAAACCCAGATATGCCAACCGCTATTACCACATCCTCCAGCAAAGAGTTCCAGAGCTTAACTATTTGTTGAGTGAAAAAATATTGTCTCCTATTTGTTTTAAAAGTATTTCCATGTAATTTAATTTAAATTCATACAATGGAGGCAGTGTATTCAAATCAGTCTGATGCATATTAATTGTGGATATCCTGAAAACCTGACTGTCAAGGGGGGACTCCAGGACCGACTCTGGAGACACTGGTATAGTGTATCCTATTTACAATATCAACACAACACAGAATAAAATATCTTTAATAGACATCATATGAGTGGATATGAGTGGAGATAGGAAAGTAAATAGAAAAAGATAAAAGAACAGGAGTTTGTTAGAAAATAAGTGTTACTACTTAAGAAAAAAAATTACACACACAATCAAAAAAAGGTACAGGAAAATGATAGGGTAGAAGTGGATAAGCAAGTCCTGCTGCAATATGTGCAGGTGGTGTTAGTAGTGGCATATCCATTCGAGGTGCATGTGTTGCATATATAGCCCCTGTCAGTCCAGCTGCATCCCTCCCTTCCCAGCCCACCTTAAAATCACATCCAGTCTCCCAGCCCCACAAAGATACTGCAATTTCTTCCCTCCCCCCATTCCTTAAAATCACATCCAGTCTTTGCCTGGCAGTGGCACCCACAGGCTGCTTGCAGCCTACACTGGGTCTTTCTCTGTGAATTGTTCTGCTTTTTTTGACACAACGTCCTGCTTTCTAAAGGGTGGGACGGTTCAGAGATAAAGCCCCAATGCAGGCCGCAGGCAGCCTATGAGTACCACTGCCGCTCTCTTGCTGCGCTGTAATGATGCATGTGCAATTACATAGAGGGAGAGGGTGCCTGGAAAAAAGGTGATTGGAGTATGTGTGTGAGTGCCATGGAAAGGGAGTGAAGGACTGCAGGAAAGTGCATGGGGATGAGTATGCCATAGGGGAGAGGGCTAGAGCAAGGTGGATGGGGTGGTCTGTGCCATGGGAGGGGCTGAAGAAAAGTGGATGATGTGTATGTGGAGCATGGGTGGGTGGGAGAAGGTTGGTGAAAGGAGAAAAATGAATGTGTGTCATGGAGTGGAGGTCTTGAAAACGGTGATTGGGGAAGTGTGCACCATGGGGGGGGGGGGGGGGCTTGGCCAAACTTGGATGGAGTTGTGTGTGCCATGGAGATTGGGGCAGAGAAAAGTACAGAGGGAGAGGAAGAAGAGACCTTGGGGAGTGAACAGAACAGGGTTCTTACTGGGAGAGAGAGAGAGAACATAGGGAGGGCAGAATGTTGCTAGAGGGTGAAAATATGTAAACAGAGGATGGGGGGGGGGGAGAAAAATTGGGGGTAGTCACCCTAGAGAAAGGGTAGAGAAAGCCAGGGACTGAGTTTATCAGGGGAAGGGATACAAATTAGAAACGGAGAAGGTGGAAACTGATGAGGGAAACTGCTGTGTGTTGGGGGGGGGGCAACATTTCATGCCCAGGGGGAGATGCCAGCCTTTATAATGGGGGAATTCTACACAAGAAAATGACGAAGTGTGCAGAATTTTGAATTTGTTTTGCATAGAATTCTCCTGGGAGTAATGTGACCAGCTGGTTAGTTGCTTCTTCCGTTTCACTTGCTGTCTTGCATTCCAGAGTGTGTGGGCTGCTCCGAAGAAGGCTCTTTGATGGATGTTACATTGCGTGATTTCCTTTGGAGAGGGTGTGATTAGGGATATTCCTTGGGAAGACCTTAGTGACCTTGGAGGCACTTAACACAGGAGAAAATGCCAAATGCAGGACACAGTAAAGCATCCTTCACTAGTTTTGGCAATAGGTCCTAGTTATTGTGCTCTATTTTTTTTTTTAATTTTGGCTTCGTGCCATATCATCCTAGTTTAGACTATTGAGTAGTTATGATTTGTTCTCACTTTTACCTCAGTGCTCAAGAAACTGAATGTCAAATGAGGAAGCAATTGCCATGTGTCAGAACTGATGCATTTTCAATAGGATGATCAGTGGCAGCTTACCCAGCTCAGTTAAGTGCATATTCTGTCACAACACAACCTAGCCAGCTATGGGGCAGCTGAAAGTTTTTAATATAGCTGGCTATTGGGTTCATTTTCGAAAGAGAAGGACGTCCATCTTTCAACATAAATCGAACTCCAGTGCTGTAGGGAACAGCACCAGGAATTACCACGGGAACAGTGCAGAATAAAAAAACTTCCCAATGCTCAACACTAATAGCATGCAAATTATATGCATGCTGTTAGCTTTGAGCATTGGAAAGCTATTTTTCTGTCCCCCTCTTCCCTCTATAGCTCCCTGGCACTGATTGGTGGGGCAAAAGGAGGCGCCTTCCGAAAGAGGTCCAGCCGAGAATCTATTCCCTGTCAAGAAAGTTCTGGTGAAAGCCTGTTGGCTTCTTTCTAGAGAATGACACGGGGACAAAGTTTGTCCCTGTCTCCGTGGGTTCTGTCTCCATCCCCGCGGGTTCTGTCTCCGTCTCTGCCCTGTCCCCGTCCCGTCCCTGCAGGTTCTGTCCCCTTGCCCGCTCCATCCTCATGATCTCTGTCCTCATCTGCAGAAGCCTCAAACAATTATGATTTTATATGTAAATCTTTTTATTAAAGTATAAAAAGGAACAATATGCTGTGCAACTATTGTGTATAAATTACAAATAGAAAACAATAATAACAGTGAGCAGTGATAATAACCCTCCTCACCACCACCCTCTACCCTTCAAACCCCAACAATAGCTGATTTCTACTACCCCAAGGAATCCTAATCCACCCTGTTAAAATGTCCAGGGCTACAAAATACAACCTATTTTGTATGCCCTAGAGGGGAGAAATATGCCCTATGTAGCACTGTTATGATTTTTTAATCTGTGGATGAATAAGAAGTCATCAACAATCTCAGGATTCAGTCTAGCTGTCCTGTCTTCCACAGTCCTTCCTCCAATAGAAGATGTCTTCTTAGAAGATGTTCTGGTAGCAGGATGTACAGGATTCCCCATGCAAAGTTTGCTAGTTGTGGCCTGCATGTTTGCTTGTTTTTACAAAAAAATCAAAATATCATTGTCTCCATCACTCAAACATAAATAACAGTTCAGTTCATTAACAGGCTTCAAAGTAGAAAACAACACAGGGACAAAGTTTGTCCCCATCCTCGTGGGCTCTGTCCCCGCCCTGTCCCTGTAAGCTATGTCCCCGTCCCCATCCCTGCGGTTACTACAGATCCCCATCCCTGTGTCATTCTCTACTTCTTTCCCAACCTGTGAGCTAGCTTGTGGGCTGCCAGTTGTGGCTAGCTCTTGTGCTATGTGCTGTTCCTCTGCTTCTTCAAGATAATGTGGAGCTGCTATCCAAGGTGACCAGCCACTACCTCTGGAGCTGGTGACCAGGACAGCCACAGCAGGGTCTGTGGGAATGTGGTACCTTTGAACCCGATGAGAAATCTCTCTTCAGACACCCTAACACCAGCTCGGAGCTGGTTTTAGGTTTTTAGCGGTAAGGGCAAGTGTTTATTTTGTGCGGTGTTTCTGAACATTGAGAAGGAATAGCTAAGGACCTCATTAGCATAGGATTGACTACATTTTAATGCTACTTATGGCCGTTTTTGGCGTGCATATTGTCCCCAGGCTGTGGAGTTAGGTTTTGAGAATCAGCCTACAGGTAAGTTCTTCCATTGACCCAATCATGCAATTTTCAAACTGGTCAGGCAATATTCAGGCTAGTTTTCAAATATAAATGCTCCATAGAGTTTTCAAATTAAGGACCAGCTGGGAGTAGGACTTTGGACCTATTTTACAAAATGGCAAAGTAGTAATTTTCTGCCAGATCACTGACCTGGAACTTTTTTGAATTTGCTTCTGTGATGAAACGCCTAGCCACCCACCTGGGGTTACCCTGTGGCCACTTAGAGGGCCTATCCCCAGCACAGCTTAGGTCCACCTGCTTGTACTCTACACTAGCACCCTCCTCCCACCGACTGGGTCACAACCGCCTCTGGGTGAGTCTCCCGCTCTCAAATTATCCCCAGTGATTTCTAGTTTACTGAAGGCCACACTCCCAGCAGTCCCACAGTTCCCAGAAAGCATTCACAGACCCAACACACAAACCACCAGGATTCCTTATCAGTCCAGACAGGCAGAGGCAACAAACTAAATTGTTTATTGTCTTAAAACTTGAACAATGAACAAAAAATGTGCAGTCAGCAAACAATAAGAAGTGAAATATGGATCAATTATAACACTAACTAAACTTTTGTTTAATTTCTAGAAAGTACCTGGGGAGAACAGGACATAGAGTTGCTCACCAGTTATCAAATATAACTGTTTTACAGGGCTTTAACAAGGAGCTTTCTCCCTCTACATCATCCAGTTGACAAATTCCCTTGGCTCAAACCCTCGACATCTCTTTGCCACACTGAACTCTCTCCTCAAAGTGCCTTCACCTCCAACTCCCCCTTCACTTTCTCCACAGACTCTGGCTGAGTACTGTCATGCCTTTATGCTCTCAGTACTCTACTTCCAAGGGGACTGATGTTGGTGCACTCTAGCCTCCACCTGATGTCCTGACATCTTTGTTCTTTGGCGCCGATGAGATCAAGGACATATCCATCCTTTTCCTCTGGAGGGTTTTGGAAGATGAGAGGCTTGATGTTGACACTTGATGTTGTGGTTGGTTGTTTTTCAGCCCCCTCCTGAGGAAAATAAAGTATATGTCCTTGATGTCATCAGTGCTGAAGGACAAAGATGCTGGTACATCGGGCAGAGGCCAAGGTGCACCAACATTGGTCTGCTTTGAACTGTGGTACTGAGAGCATTGAAGCACCCCCAACAAAAGGACCACTAATCCTCCCTGACATCAGAGGGGTGAGACATAGCTTCTGATAGGAGATGCGACTACTCTGACTGTGTTGCCCCAGTCTTTCTTGATTGCAGCATTCGAGGAGAAGTTCATGAGGAAGTTGGAATATCATATGGACTGCTTCTTTGTTAAGTGTGAAGCTACGACTTCAAACACATTAATGCTGAGGTTCAAGGTGGTGCAGCAAATTTTTCACACCCATTCATTGCCTGAAGAATATGTATCAACACCAAAGCCTCAAAGGGCATTGGGTTTGATGCAGACCATATCTGTGTCAATCTTCAGCATATCAGAGGAAGAAGCTTCCCTGGTGCACATTGGATTTCCAGGGCCCCAGAGCCGCAGATCAAGGCCTGACCAGGAGGTCATTCACTTGAGGCCGGCAGAGAATCAATGAGATAGAGTCTGATCACTTTTGGATATCTGAAAAAGAACCAGAGATATTTTTGGAGGAAGGGTCCACTGGCCTCCATTCAGATCCATCCTCACACTTAAGTAAAATAAGTCTCCCCCCTCCCCCGAGAAGTGCTTTTGTCATGGAAATGGCTAAGTCTGCCCCATTTCTTTTGGAGACCGAGGATGAGCCCAGGGCAGACACTTTGGGCATCCTGCAGTTTGATGACTCCTCCAATGGAAGTTGTGATAGTGCCTGTTCACAAAATCCTAAGACAAGTACAGATGAAGATGTGGTAGATCTCTCTCTCTCTCTCTCTCTGCACAGCATATAAACAAGGGCATTTTTGAAGCTAAAAAACTAAAATGGTCTAATATCCCCAAAAGGACCTGGCTCCACACCAAGTTCAGTTGAGCTAGATGCAAAATGATACAAGTGTATTTCATTTCAAGTCTTTTTATTCTAGGCTGGGTGGCTAGAGTGTATCATTGCTTTTCAGTAAATCTCCCTGTTGGGTAAACCTACATATTCCATAATATTTTTCTGTATATTTTGTTATTTGTGGAAATCTTTGAGTTAGATGAATATAATAAACACGATAATGATCTCCTAGAGGCTAATATTGATCATGTGTTTGTATGAAGGATCAGTGTGACATCATGGAGCAAAGCCCTGAGATCCCTGCAGTAAAGACAAATGTGTACAAGGTGATTAGAGATGTATACAGTGAAGAGAAGTTTGAGAGTGCACATCCAAAAAGTCCTCCATTCCAAAAGAACATCAAAAGTACACTAAAAGCATACTTCAGGTGAGGAGCAGTAGTCAAAGATACTTCACTGATAGACAAGCACTTGACCCATTTGCTTATGATCTAATTTTTAAAATAAACAGAAATCCCACAATATGCAGAATGGTGGGTGAATCTGTTGTGGTGCATTCATCAATTCTGAATCTTGTATCCCAGGCAGCTAAGGAAGACAAAGCAGAAGAAGGCTTTTAACCTGAATGTCAGAGGCTGCTGAGCATTGTAAAGAGCAAGAAGCTAGTGCATAAGTTAGATATTTTTGGGGGAATTGTCAAATTGTCAAAATGAAGGATTTTAGCTATCTACTTACTTATTTTTTGATGTCCATTTTTACTTTAAAAAGTTGCCCAAAGTGAGATTAATAAAATAAAGTAATACAGAGAGGTCCTTTTACAAAGCTTTGATAAAAAGTGACTTTAACACTCCCTTATGTTTTTCCCATGCAGTAAGGCCATTTTTACTGCAGAAATAAAATGGCTGATTTTATATTTTTTGTTTTAATGGCCATTAACGCGTGGCCATTAAAAAGAATTACCATATGAGCACTTACTGACACCTGCTTTGTAAGCAGTAAGGGCTCATGTGGTAACCCATGCTAACCAATTAGCATATGGTAATGCAAACATTCTAACTGATTAGTACATGAATGCCTACTCTCTGCTACCAGACACATACACGCCAACAAAAAGTTTAAAATATTTTTTTTTGCACGCAGTTAACATGAGTCATTTTGGAACTTACCACAGGACACCTAAGCATGTCCCGCGGTAAGCCATTTTAAACTGCGGAGAGCGCATATTAGCACTAACTGCAGCTTAGTAAAAGGGCCTCAGAATGAACTATCAAACTAGTTTTAGTACATCTTTCAGTACAGATTATGTAGACTGATACACTGAGCTAGTGGCTTCCAAAAATAGTTTTACTTCAGTCTTTCTTAATTGACATTTGTCTGTTTTATAAAAATTGTTTTGCCTCTGGTGTATGAATATTTTATATTACTCTTTTTGCTTGCCCCCAGACATGAAAATAAATGAGGCTATATTCAAAGCTAGTTATCCAGGTACCAGGTCTAGTCAGTGATACTGAGTGGTGTTATCTGGATAATGCTGCTGAATATCATGTCTTAACTTGTCTGGATTGTTATCTGGGTACCAGCTCTGAATATCCTGGATATTCTGCATCAGTATCTCAGTACAGCATGGTGCTGAATGTCTGGATATTAACCCCCCCCCCCCCCCCCCCCCCCCCCGGCCACCTTTAAAAAAAAAAAGGTGACTGTGATAATTCTGGATTTTTCTTTGTTATTAGACAATCAAGAAAATTGTCTTACCAAAAATGTTTTCTTTAGATTAGAACAACTTAGAGCTGTTTGGCTTTATATCACAGAAAAGCATTTTGCATTGTTGGTTCAGGGTTTCATATTGTCTCAAATAGAATATTTTAATGTATTATATCTTGGGATCTCTGTTAAATTACAGAGAAGAATCCAGTTACTTCAAAATACAGCTGTTGAAGGATGGCAATGTGGTAATGTTAGGTGGAGGCCAGGAAGCACCCTCTCACATGGAATCAAGAATATTGAGGCATAGAGATTATTATTATTAGCATTTTTTTGTTACATTTGTACCCCGCGCTTTCCCACTCATGGCAGGCTCAATGCAGCTTACATATTGTATACAGGTACTTATTTGTACCTGGGGCAAGAGGGTTAAGTGACTTGCCCAGAGTTACAAGGAGCTGCCTGTGCCTGAAGTGGGAATCGAACTCAGTTCCTCAGTTCCCCAGGACCAAAGTCCACCAACCTAACCACTAGGCCACTCCTCCACTGCATGCGTCTGGTATAGTGCTACCAGACACACGCAGCGCTGAACACCTGACACAGAGAGACAGTCCCTGCTCAATAGAGCTCACAATTTAAAATATCATTTGTACCCTCGAAGGTGCTCTGATGTGAGAGTTGCTCACCTTCTGTGGCAACAGCCTCTATTGAGACAAGGTCACTGAAGCACCCCAGGGACACCAGAAGGATGTCACTGCATGAACTGTCAATGGCAGCCTTCAAGGAGAGGATTGAAGCAGTGCCTGCACTATTTCATACCCATCACTCCATTACTTTATTTTTATACTCCACACACACTGAACACATCTCACACTCATGCTGAGGTTATCATATTATCATCATTTTTTTATTTTTTTACCTGCCTACACAGTTTTTAATAGATTTATATATTTTTTTCTATCTTTTTGACTTTTTGTTTAAAGTGGATTCTTTTCCTTTGCTAACAACGTTTTACCCAATCGTTTTTCATTTTTCACTCACTTGCCAAGCTACTTATATACATATCATTTACATTTTTTTGCTGATGCAATGAGCAAAACTATTTATTTTTATTGCTGATGCAATGAGCAAAACTATTCAAATTCCCACCATTTTTTGTTGCTTTTTTTCCAGTCTGTTTCACAGGCACTTCTAGTCGCTGTAACCACTATGTGTTATCTTACATTTCTAAGGTAAATATCAGCTCCGTTTCACTTTTATTATATTCTATTCAGCTCAAAATTTCCTCACAAAGCAGTGTTTCAAAATTTGTCTCACTTTCAGATGTTTTAGCAGCTTGTAACTTAAGCCTAATCTTTATACTTAGTTTAGAAGTATATTTTCAAACACTGGCTGTTGTCCGGCTTTCCACTTTTCCTTCTCCTGTATTATACTTCTTAGTCTTCAAGTCTGCATTTCACGCCACTCTAGTTATTTCACTCAACTCAACTTTTCTGCTGAAGGTATGCTATACCCAGTATGTTTGGTAGCACACTTTTGGTAAATTTAGTTTTATTGGCACTTTCACATTTTTCACATCTTTGTTTTTCCATGCTTTTATTACCAAGTTTTTAGACCTTTGAAGTCACCAATTTTCACTAACTATTTTATCTGTTCAATTTATTTTGTTTAATCACCACAGTATAATTCTGTGCCATTACATCCGTATATTGTGTTTCACCAACTGTTATATGATTTTCGGCGGTGGCACAGCAATATTTAGCGTAGCCATGTCTACTGTTGGTAGTACAGTCATATTTAGTATTCTCGCTAGTTTATTACACCTCTGCTCCTTATATGTAGCGAATCATTGCATTTTCTTTTGCATACATTCCCTTTTCTTTACATTTATGTGTGACTAGTAACTTCTTCCCGTCCATATATAGACAGTCTCATATCCAGTTTATGTTTTAAGTTTTATTAATTATACATTTCACCAATTCTCATTTTTATTTTAATTTTTCAGCATTATCAGCATTCTGTTGCCGCTTCTATCAGCATGTATAACTCAATAACACAGATAATCAACCTTTAATGATATATTACATCAATAATAGTTTGGTCATTTATGTATCACAAATGCACTGGCATAGTACACTCATATCATTCGATTTGTACTTATCAACATTTAACCACTGTTTGAAATTAATTCAACTGATGTTCAATCATTCAGTATATGCTACCAAGCAGCTTTCTTCTGTGCATATCATTTTCTCCCACTTAGCCTGTGAGATTTGTTCTTTTCATTATTTCATATACACTTCTTTGAATTTATATTGCTCACCTAATGTATATATTTTTTATGATTACATCTTTTCTTTTACATTTGAGAAGACGCTCTCCCCAAATCATCAGTCACATATTTTGAGATATTCCATTCACAGTTTGCTTTAGCATTTTTCTCTTTACACCACATCTCTTAATCATAGAGCATTTTTATAAGCCTGTTTACACCTCGAATATATTCTTTTATTATTATTTAATTTCTTTATTAATTTCATTTTAAACAAAGATAACAATCTTTGAAAGATACACCAATATTAAGTAATTCTACATCACTGCAGAAAGCACAAGGAAAAATCAAACATGCATAATATGAAAATAAAATATTGGCTCAAACAGTCCACAATAATGGAAAGATCCTAGGTTACACCAAAGGAAGCTGGCACAAACAAGAATACTATAATTAAGAAAAAGAGAGCAGGCGGTTATCCCTTTTATAAATCTAACCAGCTACAATCTATCAGTCAGCTCTTCCTGTCTTGCATATCTAAAAAGCTACTCAATTGTTCTGGTTCATAGAAAACATATCTGTTATCTTTGTAAAAAAGTAAACATTTACAAGGAAATCTCAATTGGAAAGAAGCCTTAATCTCCAAAGATCTCTGTTTTAAATCCAGAAATTTCTTCCTTCTTTGCTGTGTCCATCTAGAAATATCTGGAAAAATCAAGACTTTACTGCCCAAAAATTCAGGTTGAATATTTTTAAAATATAACCGTAACAAAGATTCTTTATCTTGTGAAAATACAAAAGTAATAATTGCGATTGCTCGAGTTTTAATTTCTTCTTTAGACTGTTCAAGAAATCCTGTTAAGTCCAATATCTCTGATGAAACATCTTGCTGGATTGGAACCTCCTGTGAGATAATTTGTTGCGACTTCTTTTTGTCCCCAAGATAGTATATTCTTTGTAATGGAGGAAGAGATTGTTCTGGATATTTAAAAATCTCTTTAAGGAATTTATTAAACATTTCTCTGGCGGAAATGTAATTTGTTTGAGGAAAATGTAATATACACAAATTTAAATTCCTTGTTGAATTCTCCAGATTTTCAATTTTCCGATGTATTATTAAACGATCTCCTGCTATTTGCGATTGTTGCTCTTGCACTTTAACCAAGTCCAGTTCCAAAGATTTTTATTTAGTAGAGACAGTCTCAAGATTTTCTTTAATATCTCTTATTTGCTTAGAGTTATTCAATGAAACAGAAATAAATGAGGTACACACCTTATGCAAGGCCTCAAGAGCTGACCATATAGATTCCAGTGATATTTCCTGGGGTTTCACCAGGGGCTGGATCGCCATGGCGCACAGCGAAGTTTCCTCCCTGAGATCAACAATCCGGCTCCCCTTCGTTGCCGCCTCTCCTGCCACCATACCTGGTGAATACCGATTCCCCTCCGCCAAGATGGAACCTGATGCCACTTCTTCAGGCGAGGTCTGCTGCCCCTTCGAGTCATTCTCTTTGATGCTTGGAACTTCGGCCCCGTCTGGTTGTGGCAGTGGAGGGGTTGCTGGCCCTAATGGGCTGAGCGAAAGTTCGCGTTCCAAACCGGGACTTTTCCTCGCCCTGGTTACGGAAACGCCCGTCGGAGTGGACACCAAATACGAGGAGATGGACGGTTGTCCCGAAGAGGGGGGCTCTAGCCTCGGGAGGGGAGGTCCCTTAGGCTTACCCTTTCTCTTCGGCATGCTCAGTCACAAGGAAAAAGGTAACTTTTCAATTCTTTAGGAAGAGCGTTCCTCTCCTGCATCCTGCTCAGTCGCCATCTTGGATCTTTTTTCTCACCTCTAATATATTCTTTATACCAAACCCTGCGTGACCTTTTACCTACTTAATTAGCACAACTTAATATACTTTATACATCACACATAATGCATAAAATACATTTTACATTTATTTATTTATAAACAAACCAAACCAAGATGCAATCTCAAATAGAGTCCCACACATCACATCACAATTGAATCAACCCCTGTTTAAAGTTACACTTCATTCTTCGACTGTTTAACATTCTTTTTTTTTAATTTATAGAAGTCTTTATTCAGCATTGTTAATCAAAGACAGACATTACACATCTCTGCATAGTACAAATGGAATATATAATTCTGCTACCAATCCAGCTCAAATGAAGATAGCGTACCAAACAATTCAGCTAACAGTATAACAATATCATATCCAAAACTTAGTATACTTCAAACATTTTTGGTTTTACATATTAACATTCCCCCCCCCCCCCCCCCCCAATTTATGACTGTTTAACATTCTTAACTCTGGAAATACCAGAGTAAACTTAATGTCTGTTATCTCAATCAACACATATCATGTCAAGTGTCCAGATGAGTAATTCTCTCTCCAATGGCTCTTCCTTTCCTTTACAAATGATCCAAAGTCCAGTAAGAAGAGTATAACATCGATTTTAAATATAGCTGACTAATCCAATCTTCACTCTTGTGAGCGACGGAGATTCCACTTCAGGCATCCGTATCACATCACATCCACATGCTTCCAACAATTCATAGATCTCAACACAGGCCGTGTTTCATATTTTACTTCCTCAGGAGATCCTTTATGAATAATACAAAAACACTCTTACTCACTATGCATTAAATAATCAAAAATACATACAATTTCTGTAATCACATACCAGCCGCATTAGAGCACCGAGCACACCATGGGGAATCTCAGCAGAAAACGTGATGACATCACGACAAATTGAATGCTCTAACTTTATTCAGTACTTAACTTTATACTGACATCAATAAAGCCCAATCTACTTCTTTATTCAAACTCAGAGGCTCCACAGTTTTCCAATTAAAGATGAAACGCTGTTCCCTTCGAATTAACTCTAATTCAACGTTCCCATAACTACCTTGCATACTATTGATGACAACAAACTGCAGATCCTCCACCGAATGATCCAATTGTAACCAGTGGCTTACCAAAGGGGTATCAACTTTTTTCAACCGAATATTACTCAAATGTTGAGCAATACGCATCTTAACTTTACGCGTTGTTTCACCTATATACAATAACTGACAGGGGCAATGTATAGCATAAACTAAATTCTGTGTATTACAATCAGTAGCTGATCTTAAATAGAAATACCTGTTGATAGATTGTATCCAAATACGGGTAGTACATAATGCATGTTTACAATATACACAAGCATTACATGAAGTATGACCACCTATTCCTTGATGTCCCGTTTGAGTGCTATATCTTTTTCTTGACAAAATTTCACCCATATTTTTATCCCGATTACAAGCAAACCGTGGCTTAGCATTCAAACTCTCATGTATAGACAAAACTGACCAATGTTTCAAAATAATATTTTGTATATCTCGTGTTTGTCTAAAATAAGGAAGTATGCAATTCACCTGTGTATTTTGATTATTAACAATATTCCTTCCGCCAATCAACCAACATCTCTGAGCATGTTTTGCTCGCTTATATGCAGATTTAATAGCGTATTGAGGATATCCACGTGCTCGAAATCGTTGTGACATTAATGTAGCTTCATGATTATAAGTAAATCGACTAGAACATAAATGTTTAATCCTCAAAAATTGTCCTATAGGGATACTCTCTTTTAATTTACGCGGATGATGGCTCTCAAAGTGCAATATAGTTTTTTTATCCATCATCTTACGAAACACTCCTGTAGAGAACTGGCCATTAAATAACTCAATATCTATATCCAAGAAATGTACCACTGTACCTCTAGATTGTAGAACAAATTGAATGTTAGTGTCGCATCCATTCAAGTATTCCACAAAAGCATCAACTTCTTCAAAAGTACCAGACCATATGACGAATATATCGTCAATGTATCTTTTCCAAGCTAATATCTTGGTTATCATAAGAGAAGAAGTATACAGATACAGTGACTCAAACATCACCATATAGAGACAGGCTACCGTGGGGGCAACAGTAGTCCCCATGGCAACCCCTCTAACCTGGAGATAAAATTGATCACCAAATTGAAAATAATTTTTCTCAATAACAAATAATGCCATTTGTAACAGTAATTGAATTTTAGATTAAGACAATTCCTGCTGCTGTAACTCTTGATCAATAATATCTAAGCATGCCTTTTGGGGGATACTTGTATACAAGGATACGACATCTAACGTCAGCATTATAATCTGCTGATCTTGAGGTATCTGTGTAGAATTTAAAAATTCTAACATATCGCTAGAATCTTTTATATAAGATTGAATCTTATCTACTTGAATATGTAAATGATGTTCTACAAACTGAGACAGCGGCTCAAACAATGACCCCACACCGGAAACAATTGGACGACCCAGAGGGTCGATCAGTGATTTGTGGATCTTCAGTAAAAAGTAAATATTGGGGATATTAGGCTTCTTCCGTAACAGATATTTATACTCTTTAGGAGTGATAATGTTACGTTCACTCGCAGTTTTCAACATATCCGAAACCTGAACAATATAATCCTTAGTCGGATCTGAATCTATTAATTTATAAAAGGAGTCATCTGAGAGTTGACGCAAAGCTTCATGCTCATATTGACGAGCATCTTGAACAACTACTGCGCCTCCCTTGTCGGCGTGAGATATTACAATTGAGCGATCTTGTCTCAAATCATTTAATGCTCTCCCTGGACACACTAGATCTCTCTTTCTTCATCACTCTTACTTTCCGTTATCATTTTAGCTTTTTTGTTGTTTCCATAATCACAGTTTTCTTTTTTCTGTTGTTTTCTCCCTTTTTTCCACCCTTTTTGTTAGAGTATTGCCATAGTAGCCCATTCACATTCACAGAATTGTTCAAACAATATCTACACCACTTCTTTTAGTACATAAGTACATAAGTACATAAGTAGTGCCATACTGGGAAAGACCAAAGGTCCATCTAGCCCAGAATCCTGTCACCGACAGTGGCCAATCCAGGTCAAGGGCACCTGGCACGCTCCCCAAACGTAAAAACATTCCAGACAAGTTATACCTAAAAATGCGGAATTTTTCCAAGTCCATTTAATAGCGGTCTATGGACTTGTCCTTTAGGAATCTATCTAACCCCTTTTTAAACTCCGTCAAGCTAACCGCCCGTACCACGTTCTCCGGCAACGAATTCCAGAGTCTAATTACACGTTGGGTGAAGAAAAATTTTCTCCGATTCGTTTTAAATTTACCACACTGTAGCTTCAACTCATGCCCTCTAGTCCTAGTATTTTTGGATAGCGTGAACAGTCGCTTCACATCCACCCGATCCATTCCACTCATTATTTTATACACTTCTATCATATCTCCCCTCAGCCGTCTCTTCTCCAAGCTGAAAAGCCCTAGCCTTCTCAGCCTCTCTTCATAGGAAAGTCGTCCCATCCCCACTATCATTTTCGTCGCCCTTCGCTGTACCTTTTCCAATTCTACTATATCTTTTTTGAGATACGGAGACCAGTACTGAACACAATACTCCAGGTGCGGTCGCACCATGGAGCGATACAACGGCATTATAACATCCGCACACCTGGACTCCATACCCTTCCTAATAACACCCAACATTCTATTCGCTTTCCTAGCTGCAGCAGCACACTGAGCAGAAGGTTTCAGCGTATCATCGACGACGACACCCAGATCCCTTTCTTGATCCGTAACTCCTAACGTGGAACCTTGCAAGACGTAGCTATAATTCGGGTTCCTCTTACCCACATGCATCACTTTGCACTTGTCAACATTGAACTTCATCTGCCACTTGCACGCCCATTCTCCCAGTCTCGCAAGGTCCTCCTGTAATCGTTCACATTCCTCCTGCGACTTGACGACCCTGAATAATTTTGTGTCATCGGCGAATTTAATTACCTCACTAGTTATTCCCATCTCTAGGTCATTTATAAATACATTAAAAAGCAACGGACCCAGCACAGACCCCTGCGGGACCCCACTAACTACCCTCCTCCACTGAGAATACTGGCCACGCAATCCTACTCTCTGCTTCCTATCTTTCAACCAGTTCTTAATCCATAATAATACCCTACCTCCGATTCCATGACTCTGCAATTTCTTCAGGAGTCTTTCGTGCGGCACTTTGTCAAACGCCTTCTGAAAATCCAGATATACAATATCAACCGGCTCCCCATTGTCCACATGTTTGCTTACCCCCTCAAAAAAATGCATTAGATTGGTGAGGCAAGACTTCCCTTCACTAAATCCGTGCTGACTTTGTCTCATCAGTCCATGTTTTTGTATATGCTCTGCAATTTTATTCTTAATAATAGCCTCCACCATCTTGCCCGGCACCGACGTCAGACTCACCGGTCTATAATTTCCCGGATCTCCTCTGGAACCCTTCTTAAAAATCGGAGTAACATTGGCTACCCTCCAGTCTTCCGGTACTACACTCGATTTTAGGGACAGATTGCATATTTCTAACAGTAGCTCCGCAAGTTCATTTTTTAGTTCTATTAATACTCTGGGATGAATACCATCAGGTCCCGGTGATTTACTACTCTTCAGCTTGCTGAACTGACCCATTACATCCTCCAAGGTTACAGAGAATTTGTTTAGTTTCTCCGACTCCCCCGCTTCAAATATTCTTTCTGGCACCGGTGTCCCCCCCAAATCCTCCTCGGTGAAGACCGAAGCAAAGAATTCATTTAATTTCTCCGCTACGGCTTTGTCCTCCTTGATCGCCCCTTTAACACCATTTTCGTCCAGCGGCCCAACCGACTCTTTGGCCGGTTTCCTGCTTTTAATGTATCTAAAAAAATTTTTACTATGTATTTTTGCTTCCAACGCTAATTTCTTCTCAAAGTCCTTTTTTGCCCTCCTTATCTCCGCTTTGCATTTGGCTTGGCATTCCTTATGATCTATCCTGTTACTTTCAGTTGGTTCTCTTCTCCACTTTCTGAAGGATTGTTTTTTGGCTCTAATGATTTCCTTTATCTTACTGTTTAGCCACGCCGGCTGACGTTTAGTCTTTTTTCCCTTTTTTCTAATACGTGGAATATATTTGTCCTGAACCTCCAGGATGGTGTTTTTAAACAGCATCCACGCCTGATGCAAGTTTTTTACTCTGCGAGCTGCTCCTTTCAGTCTTTTTTTCACCATTTTTCTCATTTTGTCGTAATCACCTTTTCTATAGTTAAACGCTAGCATACTTGATTTCCTAGTTTCACTTCCTTCAATGCCAATATCAAAACCGATCATATTATGATCACTGTTATCAAGCGGCCCTCGTATCGTTACCCCCTGCACTAGATCATGAGCACCACTAAGGACTAAGTCTAGTATTTTTCCTTCTCTTGTCGGCTCCTGAACTAGCTGTTCCATGAAGCTGTCCTTGATTTCATCAAGAAATCTTATGTCCCTTGCGTGTACAGATGTTACATTAACCCAGTCTATATGCGGGTAATTGAAATCCCCCATTATTATTGTGTTGCCCAGTTTGTTTGCGTCCCTGATTTCCTTTAACATTTCCGCATCCGTCTGTTTTATATCACGATTACCTACTTTTGAATCATTTTATCACTATTTTACTGATTTTTAAAAATAACACATGCCTTTTCAAAAATGTATACTTTTATCAACATTTTTATATGTTCATACTTATGTTTATGTCCATGTTTATCTATTTGTAACATAGCTGTGACCCCTGTGGAAGGCATACTGCCGGAACACGGACCGTGTCAGGTCCAGGTGATTCAT